>NC_088921.1:20092500-20105000 GCF_038396675.1 Hydra vulgaris | reverse complement strand
ATCTGTGATTTGATTCTGGAACATGATCTGTGATTCCTGATTCGATCTGCGATTTAATTCTGGAACATCATCTGTGATATATCTGGCATTTTTGAACTCCAGTGCTTAAAATCTGAGTTTATCTCATACTTTCCAGAATTAAGTGTATGTACAATAATTTTGAAAAATGATTTCCCCTACATCCCTGAGTTTAACAAAAATTAGTCAACACTTAGTATACTCTCATATCGTTTCAACCTTATAAAATCCTGAGATTCTTCAATTTTATTTAGTTTTTCAAAGAGGTTTGATTCAACAGATAACCTCTTATCTGTTCCTATTCAACAGATAATTGCGTATCTCTTCTATTTATAAGAAATACTATTATATTTTATTTTATAATGTAATTATAAATTTGTTATAACATAAACTCGGGAAGATCTTTAACAAGTTCAATGATGTCAAAAACCTGAAATCCCAGAAGATGTCACACAATCAAACTATATCTAGAACTTGTTCTAGAAAAACTAAATTTACAGAGTGTTCAAGTAAAGATAGCCTTTGAATTGTGTTTAATAAAATAATAGACCTAAAATAACAGACCTAAAATTAAAAGACCTAAAATGTGCTAATTTAATATTTGGTTTTTCTCATGCTGGATTGAGAGCATGACTATTTTTTTTTTTAATTTTATTTTTTATGCATTTATTTAAGCATGCAACTCATTTATCTATTTATGCATTCTTAGTTTTTGAAAAAAATATTTTAGATCTTTATAATAATCCCAACATTTATGTGTATACAACAATTTTGTTGTTGTTGTTGAACAATTTGGTCTTTAACATTAAGAAAAGTCTCTCAGCTTCAAGGTTCTACATCAAGAAAACAATAAGGTGGATGAGTTGATGAAATTACACAGGTTTTCAAAGATATTCTAAACTAATAGCAGATTTTTCTCCATATATGTTTTTATTGTCACAAAAATCTGTACATGCTGGAGGTTGGAAAAAATTAAAGAAAATTGGAGAAGATATCTTAGATAACAATATTTGTTATTGTAAAAATGGAATTATTAAAGTAATATCTTAGTTTAGAAATTATTTGATTTTTGAATGTTTAAATGTTTAAATTATAATTAATTAATTTTCAAGATTGGACATAGAAGACAACTAGGATGAATATTTTTAGCAAATTTGACCTTGAAATAAAAACTAAAGCTAAAGGTGATGTAGAAACTTTTTAACATCTTCGCTTCCAACAAGGCTGCAAGCAACTACTAATTAAAGTTGGAAGTTACTGGAAGAGAAAAGATGAAGATTGTAGAGCAAGATAATTATTGACAGACAACTTAAAATATTGCAAATTATATGAATCAAGAAAGCAAGATGAAGGAAGTGAATTCCAAAGAACTGATGTTCGAGGAAAAAAACTAGACGAATAAGCATTTTTGAAGCACTTAAGAACAGTCACAGAAAAAGGATGAGACTTAATTGAATGACAAGTAGCATGAGAATGAATTTTAGTAGATGGCACAAGAGACGCTAGCTCTTTAGAGCAGTGCCCATTATAGCATTTGTAGAAAAGAGAAAGAGAAGCAACATTACAACGATGTGATAATGGTTAGAGGTTGGCTGCAAGAGCAGATCCAACTATGTTTACAATGCGTTTTTGCACCTTGTCTAAAAGAGAAAGGGCATCATTAGAGGATCCGCCCCAGATATGGCAACAGTATTCCATACAAGGCCGGATTTGAGATTCATAGAGATAAAGAATAGAATCCAGTGTAAGAAAGTGTCAAGCTTGATAAAGAGATGCAGCCTTCTCAGATGCTGATTTTGCAATGGATTTGAAATAAGGTTTCCAAGAAAGATCAGAAGTAAGAGTTAATCCTGGAAGATTAAGGGTAGATGACTCACCGAGCACATTACCGTTCATAAATATAGGAAGATCTAAATTATTGCGATAACGATTGGCTGAAAACAATCGAGATATATCTCAATTAAAGCTCACCAGCCACCGTGAGCCCCATGCTGCAGCAGAAGTAAGATCCTTTTCAAGCTCAAATGCAGCCTCCAAGCAATCAGAGAGTGTTGGCTTCTTATCATGATAAGAATAAGTAGTAGTTTCATCAGCAAGCAATGCCACCTTAGATGTGAGAATATCTGGAAAATTGTTAATGTAAATTAAAAAGAGTATAGGGCCAAGGATTGAACCTTGAGGAACTCTTGAAGTTACAGGATATAAAGAGTGCTGTCCATTGAGGACAACTTTTATAAAACAATTGGAAAAGAAGGAACCATTTATCTTAAAGATGTTACCAGATACACCATAAGAAGAAAGCTTATGGAGAAGACCAGCATGCCAAATTTTATCAAAAGCTTTTGAAATGTCAGAATTGATAGCCTTAACTTCTCCACCTTTATCTAATGCACGATAAAACCTATCGGGTATTACTGTTAGCAAATCAGCTGTAGAACAAGAAGATCCATATTGATGATCAGAAAGTAATCCATATTGATGATCAGAAAGTAATCCATATTGATGATCAGAAAGTAAGTTATTAGATTCAAGATGAGATTAAGTGTTCGTTAATTAAAGATTCAAAAACCTTGCTTATGATAAGAAAAAGACTAATGGGACAGTAGTTAGACAAATCAGATCGCTCTCCAGAATTTTTGAAAATTTTAACAGATGCAGTTTTCCAGCAAGCCAAAAAACAAAACTCAGATAAGCGCTTGTTAAATAATTTTGAAAGTATAGACGACAGCTCCGGAAAACACTTCTTCAAAACTATAACAGGTATGTTGTCTGGACCACAATCTATAGAGGAGTCTAAGCAGGAAATCACTTTAGATACAGAAGCTGGAGTGATACGAATGTCAAGCAATCAACCTGTTTGACGGCTATATCAGGTAGAAAGAAACTAGTGGAATCAAGAGATGGTATTGATGAAAAGTTCTTAGCAAACAATTCAGCTTTGTCTTTGGGTGAATTGACCATACAAGAGAGGTAGAATAACAGATTTCCCCTTATTATTGATACTGTTAAAGATTCTTCAGAAGTCACGAGAGCCTAATTTTTGTAATGAAATATGAGATTTCATGGCCTGAGAATAGCGGGCTTTGGTGTTAGACAAAATCTTTTTACAATGGTTTCTAGCAGTAATAAACAGACGTCTGTTTTCTGGAGAATTGTTTTGCTGATAGATATAGAAGTAATAGTTTTGATTGGAAACTGCAGCTACACAATGTGAGAAAAACCATGGGGAAGAGTGAGGCTTGACCTGGAATAATTGAGTGGGAATAAAAGATTTCATGCCAGCCTGAATCAATTATGCAAGAAGCACATTTGTCCCAGTTAGCTTTAAGGTAGTTGTAAGAGTTACAATGATAGGGGGATTCTGGTGATGAGGAAGAATGAGATAACAGTTTTAGAGAGATCAAACCGTGATCATAAGCACCTAAGGGTAAATGTGGAGAAACTGAGCTCTGACTATGATCAGAAACAAGACATAAGTCGAGTAGAGAAAGTAAATGATTCAGGTTAGAGATTGAGAAAAGCAAAAGTTGTGGGCTTTGATGCCTGCAGAGTCACTGACACTAGAGCCTAGCCATTCAGTGTGTTGAGCATTAAAGTCACCAAAAACAACAGTATTGGCTGATGGATTAAGAGAGAGAACTAGGTCAATTTGATCAGAAATAACATCAAAAAGAGTGCAGTCTTGAGATGAAGGAGAGCGATATAGAATAAAGAGAAAGGCAATAGAGTGAAGTGGGGCCAAACAAAAGTACATAAAATAATAGTCTGTGGATATTAGATTAAAAACATAAATACTCTAACATTAATTTTGTAAAACAAAACTTTTTAAAAAACATTTTGTACCTAGTGGTGCTCAAAACAGCAAACCAAGTCTTAAATTAATACACAGAAATACTAAGTTTCTGAATCTATAATAAATATGAAACAAATAAATCTGTAAAAACAAACAAATTAATAAGGTACAAAAAACTTTTGAAGAATCCCAAACCTCCGAGACATGTTGTGTTCATATTAAAAAGAATGTTAAAAAAAAAAAACATTTGGGCTAATTTTTTTTGATCAAAACAAAAGAATAAATGCATACCAAGAACTAAAATTTTATTTTAGTCGAAGCTAGTCTTCTCTGTTTTGTTGTAGGCCAAAAAACTGTTATAATATATGCCGCAATCTACAGATTTGATCATTTATTTAAGCGCGTTTTATTCCTATAAGTTTTAGTACATGACATCATTGATTTTTTTGTTTGTTTAGATAATCTTTTAAACGAAATATACAAACCAAAAGTATATACAAATATCAAATACAATTTACTTTAAGAAAAATTATAAATAATGATAATAAAAAGTAATAAAAAGTTGGCAGCTGAAAGCTATGAAACTAAAAATTCTTGCTAAGAAAACAACTAAAACATTAGTTAAGACTCTACAGCATCAACCATTTTTGATGCCGTTGATGCATCATGAATGATTATGTGTTAGTTCTAGGGCTGTGTTCTCCTACAAAAAAGAGTATCTGGTTTGCCTATATACGTATATGTTGCTTTTTTTGTTTCAGCACAAGCTTTACTGTAACACCATAATGGTTGCCAATGTAAACAAATAAACAGGTATGACAAGTAAAAGCTGTATGTTCTACAACAACATTTCTATTCAGAGGCCAGCATGAGGGTGAAGAGGTGAATACATAATCTACAACAATACAGTGAGTGCCAGTCGTATATAAGAGTCCATGATGGATTAGACACCTGTGAATGGAGAAACTCATTCAAATTTTATCTCAATTCAACAACAACTTGCACAACAGCAACCACAAATCAAAGTATGGTAATGGTTGAAAAAATAAATTTTTAAATATATTTTTTTATATTTTAAATAAGAATTGAGAGTCTTATTGTCAACCCTCTTCTTTATAAATAAATTTAATCATCAGAAATTTAAAAATGACAAATTTGATTTTTTAATTATACTCTGAAATTTTAGTTTGTTTTAATTTTTTACATCACACTTTGAAGGTCTAATAATTAATCTTTAATATTACCCTCAAATTTTAACACATTCAATTTTATTATATTTTATTCACATTAAAAATCTTTTTATACTACTCAATTTATTTCATCAGATTTTTAACTAAAACTAAATTTACATACTTAGGATACATCATTACAGAATTTTCATCAAACTCTTGACCATGTACTACTGCCTCTCCAAAAAAATGCTTGTCAAACTGAGGGTAATAAGCTAAAACAAAGTTTTATCTAAAATTTCAGATCTTGTACAATTTAATATAAAAAAAAAAAAATAAAAAAATAAAAAAAAAAGAAGCATACAAATAGGAATATTGCTATAGTCTATGCGAATGTAATCATCTCTATCCATTCGTGCCATTGTATGGGCAAATGATAAAGAATGCAACATCTCATGTACAACTGTTCCTGTTCAAACAATCCCAATTTATTTGTGAAGATTATTTAATTATTATTATTGTTTAAAAAGATTGTTAGCACAAAAAAAAAGTACTCTAAAATTTACCTAATATTGCGCAACGAGGATAATTTAAAGACAATTCCTGTGCACCAGTGCCTTGGAATCCTATATATGACCAGCATCTAATGAATAAATATCAAGTTTTAAACAAAAATAAATAATAAATAGATAAAATGTGACCAAAAAAAAAGAAAAGAAAAATATTGTTGGGTTTGTCTTATATTTTAAACTAAAAACTAATAACACATGGTTTTTATAAAAGCATTTAAAACACTAAAACTATTTTATAAAAAAATCCTCCATATTATTATTATTGTGTTCTTCATATCAGTGACCGACCAAAACAAAAATAAACCGAAATTCCCGGTAGATTAGTTCAATACCAAAAACAAAACTGACATTTCGGCAAACATTTTACTGAAACTAAAGCCTAAATTTCTGCTAAATAAAATTTAGCCGATCAATTAAAATAACCAATCAAAACAACCAATCAAAATAAAGAAATAAATCTAGATTTTTTTTTTCTTTACATTTGTTGTTTATTCTTTTGACAACATTTTTCTATCTTATATATAACTAAAATCCAAAAAATATTATCCTTTTTCACTTTCTATTTAAACTATTTAAACCAAATTTGTTTTCTTTAAACAAAATGTTATCAGCTTAAGATTCAAAATATTATGTACACTGCAATCATTTGATTATTTGCAGTTTTGATATTTTTAAGAAGAAGATGGATACGCACTATTTACTAAATAAAAAGTTAATTTTTAATTGAAAATTTTAAAGTTCATTTAAAAATGGTAAAATATTCTGTGGAAATTATCAAAAATAACTATTTTTCCAAATTAAATCAAAAAATTTTAAATCATACAAAATTTTCTAGTTTTGGTATGTTTTTCCATCAAAATTTTGCAAATTTTAAAAAAGTACTGAAACAAAAAATCAGTATTGACTCAAATTGAAATTTTCGCCAAAACCGATACCGAAATAGAATTTTGGTCAATCACAACTTATTATCACTTATATATTTATTTAAATAATATTTTTTAATATATTAAAGTAATAACTAATTTTAATTTTTATTAAATATCAGGATGTTAGCCAGCCCAATGGCAATCGCGAAATTCCCAATGGGTTTATAATTCCTAAAATACAAAAAACTTCTTTTTTTTTTTTAATGAAGTAACAGGACATTATCAATAAAAATTCCCAATATTTTGTATAACAATAAATGTTTCCAATATCGCAAAAATGCGGTGAAGAAAATTTTTTATTTGCTTCTAACAAGGATGCAAGCAACCACTAATTAAAGTTGGAAGATACTGGAAGAGAAAAAGCGAAGATTGTAGAGCAACGATTGAAGGACGACTAAAAGGATTGCAAATTATATGAATCAGGAAAGCAAGATGAAGGAAGCGAATTCCAAAGAGCTGATGTTCGAGGAAAAAAACTAGACAAATAAGCATTTTTGGAGCACTTAGGAACAGTCACAGAAAAAGGATGAGACTTAATTGAATGACAAGTAACACAAGAATGAATTTTAGTAGATGGCACAAGAGACGCTAGCTCTTTAGAGCAGTGTCCATTATAGTATTTGTAAAAAAGAGAAAGAGAAGCAACATTACGACAATGTGATAATGGTTAGAGGTTGGCTGCAAGAGCAGGTCCAACTATGTTTACAATGCGTTTTTGCACCTTGTCTAAAAGAAAAAGGGCATCATTAGAGGATCCGCCCCAGATATGGCAACAGTATTCCATACAAGGCCGGATTTGAGATTTATAGAGATAAAGAATAGAATTCGAAATAAGAAAGTGTCAAGCTCGATAAAGAGATGCAACCTTAGCAGATGCTAACTTTGCAACGGATTTGATATATGGTTTCCAAGAAAGATCAGAAGTAAGACTTAATCCTAGAAGATTAAGAGTGGATGACTCATCGAGTACATTACCTTTCAGAAATATAGGAAGATCTAAACTATTGCGATAACGATTGGCTGAAAAAAATTGAGTTTTATCTGTATTGAAGTTCACCAGCCACTGTGAGCCCCATGCTGTAGCAGAAGTGAGATCCTTTTCAAGCTCAAAGGCCCCCTCCAAGCAATCAAAGGGTGTTGGTTTCTTATCATGACAAGTATAAATGGTAGTATCATCAGCAAACAATGCCACCTTAGATGTGAGAATATCTGGAAGATCATTAATGTAAATTAAAAAGAGCATAGGGCCAAGGATTGAACCTTGAGAAACCACTGAAGTTACAGAATAAGAAGAAGAGTGCAGTCTATTGAGGACAGCTTTTATACTACAATTGGAAAGGAAGGATTCAATAATCTTAAAGATGTTGCCGGATACACTATAAGAAAAAAGCTTATGGAGAAGACCAGCATGCCAAACTTTATCAAAAGCTTTTGAAATGTCAGAAGCGATGGCCTTAACCTCTCCACCTTTATCTAATGCACAATAAAACCTATTGGTTACGAGAAGATCGAAATCCATATTGATGGTCAGAAAGTAAGTTATTAGATTCAAAATGAGAAATTAGGTGTTTGTTGATTAAAGATTCAAAAACCTTGCTTATGATAGGAAGAAGACTAATAGGACGGTAGTTAGGCGAATCAGATCGCTCTCCAGAATTTTTGAAGATAGGGATAACAGATGCCACTTTCCAGCAGGCTGGAAAACAAGACTCTGATAAGCACTTGTTGAATAGTTTTGAGAGTATAGATGACAGCTTTGGGGAACACTTCTGCAAGACAATAACAGGTATGTTGTCCTGGCCACAAGCTGTAGAAGAGTCTAAGCAGGAAATCACTTTAGATACAGAAGCTGGAGTGATAGGAATGTCAAGCAATGAATCAACCTGTTTGTTAGCAATATCAGGTAGAACGCAATTAGTGGAATCAAGAGATGATATTGAGGAAAAGTTTTTAGCACACAATTCAGCTTTGCCTTTAGGTGAGGTGACAAAGTCTGAACCATACAAGAGAGGTGGAATTAAAGATTTGCCCTTATTATTATTACTATTAAAGATTCTCCAAAAGTCGAGAGAGCCTGATTTTTGAGATGAGATACAAGATTTCATGACCTGAGAATAGCGGGCTTTAACGTTAGACAAAACCTTTTTACAATTGTTTCTAGTAGTAATAAACAGACGTCTGTTTTCTAAAGAATTATTTTGCTAATAGATATGAAAGTAACAGTTTCAATTGGCAATCGCAGCAGCACAGTGTGAGGAAAACCATGGAGGAGAGTGAGGCTTGACCTGGAATTGTCAAGAGGGAACAAAAGATTCCATGCCAGCTTGAATCCATGAAGTTATGTAAGAAGCACATTTATCAACAGGAAGATGAAAGATTTCTACCAAGGGCTATCATGAAGAAAATCACGGAAAGAATCCCAGTTAGCTTTAAGGTAGTTGTAAGAGATACGATAATAGGGGGATTCAGGTGATGAAGAAGAATGAGATATTAGTTTTAGAGAGATCAAACTGTGATCAGAAGCACCTTAGGGTGAATGTGGAGAAACTGAGCTCTGACGAGGATCAGAAACAAGACATAAGTCAAGTAGAGAAGGTAAATGATTTGGGTTGTCTGGTAAACGAGTTGGAAAGTTGACTATTTGAGTTAGAGATTGAGAAAGTCAAAAGTTGTGGGCTTTAATGCCTGCAGAATCACTGACACTAGAGCCAGTCCATTCAGAGTGGTGAGCATTAAACAACAATTATATTAGCTGATGGATAAAGAGAGAGCTTGGTCAATATGATCAGAAATAACATCAAAAAGAGTCCAGTCTTGGGATGAAGGAGAACGATATAGAACAAAGAGAAAGGCGATGGAGTGTAGTGGTGCTAAAAGATTCAAACCCATGCCCAGGCTAAGCATGTGACTATTGGAGTCTTTATGAATTAAAGGAAAATAACCATCAACACTAAGATTGCAAGATGAGACAGCGGAACTCAAATTAGTCTCACAAAGAGCAAATAGGTCTGGTGAACTTTGCAAGAGATAAGACTCAACAGAAGAAAAGTTACTTCGAAGACCACGAATATTGGTGAATGATAGGTTTAGAGAACTTGGTGATGATGATGGTTTTTTGTGTTTTATAGTTTTTGGTACTTTATTCATTTTTAAATTTGTTGAAGAATTTAACTCAAAGCATAGATAGTGCTCAGAACACTGCGTAATAGCCCAAGCAATTGCCTCATTACTATTAATAAACCCTAAGCCGTAACAAAGGGCTCCAAATGTGGCCTCCGCAATGCACACCAAAAGTACAAGCAAGGACACCACCCATGCACAACATGGCACTGGTAATACTTTGATATTTTTCAGCTGTTGATGGAATCAGACTCTCTGAGAGCTACCACAGAGTTCGAAAAACCTGACTACCAGCCGGCCTCAGAACCATAAAACTGAGTTTTAGAGCTGTACCTTCATTAGGATATAATAGAATGAGTTGCCTAGTCATAAAAACAGACACACAAGCAAAACCCATGCATTGAGTCAAGAAGATCCAGCATTCAACATCCTAAACTGGAAACAATGTATTAAAAATATATCTGTGCCAACCTAATAGATGAAGAAGGCGTGCGAGGCTGGTCAACAGATAGAATCTGTTTACCCCTTAAGTCTTTGCCTAGGAGGCCTTCTACAAGACAGTAGCCGGATGCATTTAACATCTGCCCAAGATGAGTATTTTTATCGAGACACCATCTCTTGCCTTTACTGAACCAAGAGCCCCAAGACAGGGGTGTTTTAAGTCGGAGTTGGCATCTCCTAGCCTTTGCCTAAAAAGGCGTATCCTACAAGGCAGCAGGACATGAAGCAGATTGTACTGAGTTACATGTTACCAGTAGCAGGATAACCTGACTTGACATAATTTTCTTGGCTAACACCATGAATATATATATGAACTAATAATTAAATATTACATATATTTTTTTCATATAGCCTGTAATAAAATATAACTTAGAAAAGAAAATGCTGAAATAAAAAATTACATAAAAAGAATGATTTTGTTGGAGAAAAAAAGATAACTTATAAATAAATTTATTTTAAAAAAGTGTGCTTAATCTTATAGTTTAATAAAAATTTCAGAAAATTGATTTTTCAAGATCAACAATTCAAAATGTCCAAAAAATAATAATAATGGGAGTAGAGGAAAGAGTTCACATTCAAAGAAGATAAAAAGTGAAAACAAAAATTCATCATGCAAGCTTTTAGCTTATATTCTCTTTCTTGATTCCAATCTTCATTAATGATTAACCAGAAAAATTAAGAAGCAAAAACATTTGCAAAATTTATCATTATTACTATTATTTCTTTTTTAAAATAACTATAATATCTAAGTATTTATAAAAACTTACAAAAACTTGCAAAAATTTCTAGATTTTGGGTGTAAGAGTTGCAGCTTATAAGAATTCCTAGACTTTGCACAATATTTCTGGCTAAAAACAAGGCTCAAAAAAAGTGATGGGTCAATACAAGAACTATTTCAATTAATCTGAGAACTAATAAAACAATTTGAGGGTTGACGAGGATATGGTTGTTTGTTATACATAACTGCAACATGTTTCTTTATGGTTGACAGTTTCATGATATTAGTACTAGGGGTATCACAGACTATAAACAAATAATACTAAAAACTTTAATGTTGTGAATACTGTAGAAATAAAACTTCTTCTACAAGCTGATATTGACAACAGTATCAATTGTGTTAGAGTATTTCAAAGTACTAATTATATCTAAATATAGCTATTAATATCAAGAAATGTAATTCAAAATAACTATTCAAATTTGTTCTACACCTCATCTTCATTGATAACCACAAACGAAAATGCACTTTTAAAAAAATTTCAACTAAATCTGATGAAAAAAATCATCATGAAAAAACGAACTTGACACTGATTTCCCAATTGCAGCAAGGCTAACAAAATGCTTGATGCCATAAAGCACAGTTTAATATGTAAACTTATGTCTATTTTAAAAATTGGTTATCACTTCTTAGAAAAGAACATTTCTGCAACTGAAAGCAACTTTGTGTAACAAAAGTACTACAAGAAATGAAGCCTTTTGATTATAAAACAAGATGTACCAAACTTTTTTCAATATGTGAACAAAAAAAGTGAAGCTTATACAAAAATTCAAATTAGAGAATAAAATCAATTTAAATAACTATTATGTTGATGTAATAGAAATTTAACCCCACCCCACTCTCCAGTTTAGGTAATGCACCAGGCAACATAGCAAAATTAAAAAAACTGCCAAGTTTGCTACAACTTTTTTAACAACCCCATGGCTACATAAAACACCAAGCCAAACAATATTTTAAATGACACCTCAGTCAACAAGTTCAAAGCAAACTAAGAATGGCTTTAGAAATTTTAAAAATTTTCTACTTCATTGCTGCTATACAAACTAGCTTGACTTTTATTGAATGAGCTTAATAATTCATGTTCTAGTCTGTATAATTTTCCACAGAGATATTAATGATAAAGAGTTAAACAAAAAAACCAATGACTAAAAACTTGTAAAGATGATGATTAATCAATATCACAACACTCAAAACACAATCAATATCACAACAATCAAAACACAAACAATAAATCGAATGAAAAAAAAAAGCAACTACTATTGGCTTTTATTAACTTTTTTAGTTTTGAATTTCTATAATTCTAGTTTCTATACTTTACAGCTTAAGTTGAACATCTGCTTTATCGAAACTTCAACAATATCTAGTAATCAGTAATGTTAAAAAAAACTTTTTAAGCTGATAGTTACTTGTTTTATAGTAATGAAACACTAAGAAAAGCAATGTAAATCGCTCCTGTCAGCTATGGTCCGTTTTCTATAGCTGTGTATTAAAAATTATCACTTGACATTATTTCACATTTTAAAATTTTTCTTCATGTTAATGACTGACAAAAAGTTTATGTGAGACATTGATTTTAAAGTTATACAGCACACAAATTGTTATTGGTGATATCACAAAGCCAGTTTT
>NC_088921.1:20070000-20090000 GCF_038396675.1 Hydra vulgaris | reverse complement strand
GTGGAAAACAATCTAATTTCCAAGCATTAACTTTTATTCATAAAAAGGGATGTCTGACTAACTTCCTTAAAGCCTTTTTGGATTAAAATGTAGCTCTAAGTTTAAAAGCAACAAGTTGTGCTAGAAGAAAATATTTTTGACTGAAAGAACCTTGTAACTGAAGTACCTTATGGATCTTTCAGGGGCCATTACTTTTTATGTAATTTATAAATAATCTTCATAATAGTATTTCTCACAAGATAATGCTTTATGCCAATGACATTAAATCATAAGGTAAAATATCACATATCTTCAGGCAGACATTGACAGCACAGTTGTATTGTCAAATATTTGGGTCATTTACTTTAAATCAACACTTTTATGATGATAAAAGTATAGTAATGCGTGTAGGTTGTCCAAAAAATGTTGAACATGCAATTGCTTGATGCAAACCACTGATGGCATCAAGCAATTCATCAATTATATTTGACCTTGACATTCTTAAATCATTTGACCTGAAAGTCAAAGTGCAAGTTAGACAAGCAACATCTACAGCCAATTGCTTGTTAGAAAATCTCTAAAGTGCTTTCTGCAACAGAAGCTAAATAGCTATAAAATACTATCAGGCTTCTTAAGAAGCGTTATGCAGCTCGCAATTTACATACGATATGGCGATTTCTATATGCATTCAGCAGTTTTACATTAAGTCAAAATTTGTTTATTTTGGAATATTAAAACTAACTTTTAATATAGTTTGTGTGACGTTTATTCAGAAAATATTAGGTGGCAAAAAGTTTTTTAAAGAAACAGATTATTTTATAAAATTTTTTATTAATTAAAAGACTTTAAATTAAATATGATTTTGAAAATATAAATTTAGTTTAGAAGGAATGTAAAATACTAAAACATGGAATTGTAAAATTTAGCTTTAAAGGATCCTTTGATAAATATTGCAAAACTTTTTTACTTTCCTAGGAATGTAAAATAGTTTTGCAATACTAATTAAAGACATTTTTTCTTACCATCTGCAATCTAATTCATTATGTAAAACATAAGACTTTCCATCACAGATTATATGCGAAAGCAAATAAAAAACAATTTTTATTTCTTATAAAAAGGGATTAGTGTTTTCGTTCAAGAGAATTCTTTAAAAAATGTATTAAAATTTTTTTGTATCTTATTAATTTGTGTAGTTCTCTTGACATTTATTACTGAACATAAATTACATTTACAAATATCTTATTGGTATCTGATAAAATCTATCTATAAATTGTTTATTATCTTTATATAAAATATTACATTAAATACATAAAAAAATAATTAAGTAAATTGTGATAAAGTGTGTAAGATTGAAGAAATAATTTTTAAGAAAATATAATCTTTTTCAAATACCAAATTTAGATTTCATCAGTAACTTTTGTTATATTAATTTAAAAGTACCGCCTTTACAAGGCGGTACTTTAAAATAAACTAATGACACAATTTAACTTTCAATGTTGTAAATATCACAGCTGTGTTGAAGTTACATTTACTAGCGTTACATCTTTTCATTACGCAATAAAATATTATAACAAGCCCTGATGTATGTCTAGAATATAAAAACAAAACTTTCAATTATAATTATATTTCAAACTATATTTAATCAACAAGATATAAGCAATTATTATTCAAAAAATGATTTTCACTGAAAATGCAAAGAATTGTATTTAATATCTAGAAAGTTGTTAGAAACTTTGTAAAAACTAAAGGTATTTTTACTTATAATTATCATTTTAACAATTTATACAACTGTTTGCACTTATAATTTAATTTTAACAACTTCTCACAACTGTTTGCTCTTATAATTATCATTTTAGCCACTTCTCTCACTTATTACAAGTTTTTGAGACTCTTTATCTTCTATATTTTTTTTTTATCTTTAAAAAATTTAAAGAAGATATTTCTTTCAAAATATTTAATAAAATATTGTTAAAATTTAAATGAAAAAATTAATAAAAGATAAAGAAGAGTCACAAAAACTGTTTTGAAAAAAGTTGTGAAAAAACAAACAAATTTAATTAAAAACAAAAAAAAATTTTTCTTTAAAACTTTTTAATTTATTTTTAAAGTGTTATAAAAACATATTAAAAAATGTATAAAATATCTATAATTTTGCTAATGACTAGACATCAAATAAACAAAATAAAAGATCTTTCATGTTTGTTTATTTTTGTGTTTTACCTATGTGTACTGTGTGTGTAATTATAGCCCTGATGATCTTGGTTTTGGAGTGCTCAAGGGTGGGTTTGAAAGAAGACATAATGTATACATCATGTTTGCTGTCAAACCTATATAACTCAGGATTGTCTTTGAGGATGGTGCATGTCACCAAAGCTCTTTAATTGATTTCAAAGTTGCTCTTTTAACTGATTCTGAAGTCTATTGTACATAATGTGCTTGTCTTTTACACAACTTTTATTGAATTTATAAGAACAGAATGTTTGAACTATAATATAGTTCATAAATATATAGGTATATTATAGATATATTTATTTTACATAAATATGGATGTATACTTTTATACTCCAAGTTGATCTTCTACAGACTCCATATAAATCTTTCAATATACAACCATAGATAAATTTTATGAGATAATTCCTGTCATATTATCTTAATAAACTTTCTATTTTTTCAAAAACTCTGCACTGAAGGGTTTTTAAAAAGATTTTTTTTATTTTATTTGAAAAATCTTGGGTAATTTAATGTCTTTAAAACAACTTGTAAGATGTAAGATGTAAAATACTACTTTAAATTAAATTATAAATTGTGAACATGTGTGTAATATCTGCTTTTAACTAGATTTGTTTATCAATTTTTTCTGCCGAAATCTGCGTTATCACAGAAAAGTTTAATAAGCTTTATTTATTCCTGCCAATGGCTAATCCAACATACCTGCCAATGCCTTATTTAACATTTTATATACTTATGGTTTTTTCTAAACTTGTGAAAAGTCATTATGTAATACTTTTTATAATATTTTACAACAATTTTTTACCTTCAATTGGAATTCCAGCTTCATATTCATATGGCACCTTAACATAACCATCAACATCCTTTTGCCAAGTAAGCTTATAATGAGAAATGCTTCGAAAAAATCTTGTGTTATGAGGGGGTTTAATGTCTAAAAAAATATCATATTATAACTTTTTCTTACTTTTCCAAAATAGATTTTACATAATATATATTATAACTTTTTCTTACTTTTCCAAAATAGATTTTTTTTGTCATTAATTTATATTACAAATTTATATGCTATCCAATGAAACAAAAATTCTCAATAAATGTTAGTGCTATTATTATAATATATTATTATAAATGATAATGCTATATATTAAAAAAAAAACTTAATGCTATAATTGTAAGTACTTTATACAAATGATTTATCTCTTTAAATGATACAAATGATTTATCTCTTTAAATGATACCAATGATTTATCTCTTTAAATGATACAAATGATTTATCTCTTTAAATGATACCAATGATTTATCTCTTTAAATGATACCAATGATTTATCTCTTTAAATGATACAAATGATTTATCTCTTTAAATGATACAAATGATTTATCTCTTTAAATGATACCAATGATTTATCTCTTTAAATGATACCAATGATTTATCTCTTTAAATGATAAAAATGATTTATCTCTTTAAATGATACAAATGATTTATCTCTTTAAATGATACAAATTATTAATCTCTTTAAATGATACAAATGATTTATCTCTTTAAATGATACAAATGGTTTATCTCTTTAAATGATACAAATGATTTATCTCTTTAAATGATACAAATGATTTATCTCTTTAAATGATACAAATTATTTATCTCTTTAAATGATACCAATGATTTATCTCTTTAAATGATACCAATGATTTATCTCTTTAAATGATACAAATGATTTATCTCTTTAAATGATACAAATGATTTATCTCTTTAAATGATACAAATGATTTATCTCTTTAAATGATACCAATGATTTATCTCATTAAATGATACCAATGATTTATCTCTTTAAATGATACAAATGATTTATCTCTTTTAATGATACAAATGATTTATCTCTTTAAATGATACAAATGATTTATCTCTTTAAATATCTTTTTTAAATAAAAAAATAAAAGGAGTTACACAAAAATTAAAAAAAAAAAAATTAAAAAAATCAAATATTTTAGTTGCTTTTTCATGATATAAAAAAACCCCCAAAACTTCAGCTTTCTTTAGGTTCATGAAAACTGGTACAAGTAGATTTCAAAAAAGAAATGATAATATTGATTTCAAATATGATTTCAAATATGATTTCAAATGTAAAAGTTCTTTATAGTATTTAAATATAATATTAAAATTTTATTTTTGCTTCTAATAATGTTGGAACTTAATTTGTATTTTTTTATATTATTACATTTTTTCAAAAAATGTGAAAAAAAACAACAACATAAGATCAAAAGGTTGGTAATCACATCCAGACATCAAATATTCTAAACAACAGCTAAGTTATTTTTGACTGTGTCATGTTTTTTGTCACAATACTATTGTATTCTTTACTCAGAAAAATTTTCTGTCAAGTTGCTTTGGAGTGTTTTGTTTTTAAAATCTTTCAGCCTAACATCATTTGAAATAATAACTGGTAAAGAGTTTTAGTTAAAAAAAAGTGGCATCACTGGAATTGGATATGTGTTAAGTTTCTTCATCATAGGCAACTTAGATTAGTCTCCAAATCAAAATTTACTCAACTTGCCAAAACAACAACTTGTAGTCTTAAACTTAAGTTTTTAAGACTATATGCGATTATTTCAGAGATCTTCTAGATCATATTTTAAGAATCTGTAAAATCTTTTGCGAAAAAACTGATTAAAAAAACATTTTTAAGCCTCTAAATAACAAGTTTTATTAAAGAACGATTTTTTCAAATTGTGTGTACAACAAAAAACTTGCAGTGGAACAACAGAATAGAAGTCAAAATAATGGTGCAACGGATTTTGAGATATTTTAAAATGTTAACTTTAATTCAAACAATTTTTCAGAATATGACAAAAAAAAGAACAAAAAAACATTCTTTACATTTATTTCTTTTTTGAACTAGTTTATCAAACACAACCTAGTGTTAACAAAACATCAAAAGATTTATTAAAATTCAATAGAAGAGATAATAGATTGTGGACGACATTGCACACCATCTATGCATGAAATATGATCTTGAACTTATTTGGTAACTCTAAAAGCAAAATCTACAATTAAATAGCAGCATTCTTATTATTAAAAACATTTTTTGTTGGACAAAAATGTGGAGTGACTTAAGATATACAATGAAAAAAAATACATGAGATTTAATGATTTGAAACCTCTTGTTTTTTAACCCGGAGTCCTTGCCGCCATTATACACAACATTCTCCGAGTTCAAAATTGATTGTTCCCCTAACCTAAAGTATTAAATTTTTTTCCCTTAAATTAGTACATAAGCCTTTCTTAAATTTTTTAAGGTACTGGATACTAAAAACCAGGAGAGAAACAATCATTTTGTGACCTTTAAATCTGGAATTCTTTTTGTGACTCGGTATCCCTGGTCATTACCATTGTGTTGTCAAGTATTGAAAGCAGTTGACAAGCCAATACCAACTATAAAATTAAAATATTATTTTGTTTTGAGTTTGGAGTTCAGATTTTTTTACCTCACCTAAAGACAAAGCTGAGTTGTTTGCTAAGAACTTTTCACCAATCTTATCTCTGGCTTCCACTAACCACATCCTACCTGATATGGCCAGCAAACAGGTTGATCCATTGCTTGACATTTGAATCACTTCAGCTTCTGTATCTAAAGTGATTTCCTGCTCAGGCTCTTCTTCAACTTGTGGTCCAGACAACATAACTGTTATAGTCTTGCAGAAGTGTTCTCCCAAGCTATTTTCTACAATTTCAAAACTATTTAACAAGTGCTATTCAGAGTGCTTATTACTGTCTTATTACTCTTCTTATCATAAGCAAGATTTTTGATTTTTTTTATTAACAAACACTTTATCTTTTATCTTGAATCTAATAACTTACCTTCTGATCATCAACATGAATTTCCATCTTCTCGTTCTACTGCTGATTTGTTAACAGTAATAACCAATAGGTTTTAATAAGCATTAGATAGATGTGGAGAGGTTAGGTCTATTGCTCTTAACATTTCTGAAGCCTTTGATAAAGTTTGGCATACTGGTATCTTCCATAGGCTCTCTTATTATGGTTTATTAGGTAACATCTTTAAGATAATTGAATCTTTCATTACCTATCATAGTACAAAAGTTGTCTTCAATAGACTAAACTATTCTTTACTCTGCAACTTCAGGGGTTCTCCAAGGTTTTATTCTTGGCCCTGTATTTATTTTTAATTTACTTTATTGATCTACTAGAAATTCTCATATCTAAGGTGGCATTTTTTGTTGATGATACACTCTCTGATTGCTTGGATGAGACATTTGAGCTTGAAAAGGATCTCACTTCTGCTACAGCATGGGGTTCTCAACGGCTGACGAACTTTAACTCAGATAAATCTCAATTTTTTTTAGCATACCATTTTCACAATAATCTAGTTCTTCCTTTATTTATGAACGGTTATGTATTAGATTAGTTAACTGTCCTTTATCTTCTAAGATTAACTCTTACTTCCAATCTTTCTTGGAAATCATATACTAAACCCATTGCAAAATTAGCACTTACTAAGATTGTATCTCTTTATTGAGCTCGCTACTTTTCTTTCGCCAGATTCTATTCTTTTTCTCTATAAATCTCAAACCCATCCTTGTATGGAATACTGTTGCTATATTTAGAGTAAATCTTTGAATGACGCCGTTACTTTTTTAGATAAGGTGCAAAAATGCATTGTAAACATAGTAGGACCTGATCTTGCAGCCAACCTTCAACCGTTATAACTTCGCAATTTTGCTTTTCTTTCTCTTTGCTATAAATACTATAATGGGTGATGCTCTAAAGAGCTAGCATCTCTTGTGCCATCTACTAAGATTCATACCTGTCATTCAAATAAGTCACATCGTCTTACTGTTTTCCATCTTGTTTTTTTTTCCTTGAACATCAGTTCTTTGTAATTTGCTCCCTTAATCTTGCTTTCCTGATTCATATAATTCTCCATCTTTCAAGTCATCTACTAATTGTTATCATTCTTTATAAACTCCATCTTTGAAATTCGGCGAACCGCTTATTAAATTAATTATTTCAGAATTCCAATTCAAGAGTATTTAATTATTGTTTTATTTGTCTAAAATATGCTTTGAGGAAGCAGAAATCGCTTAAAGCTGAGTCTCCGAGTCTCGATCGAACTTTTATACAAAAGTTACCAGCAACTGAGAAGACTCGCTCAGACTCCACCCTCAATGGCGAAATCAAAATCAAAAATTAGTAGACGCGCTATTCGAAGAATTTCATTTTAGATTTAATTCTTGAATTAAAGCTCCGACATATAAATTGTTGAGTTGAGCTGGACGGTATGTTGTTCAATAAATTCAATTGAATTTGAATAATATTGATGATACTTATTTAAAAATTATTGATCTAAATAAATAAATACACACCGCTCCAGGGTTGGCGCGAGTTGGTGTCACGTGAAGGGGGGCCATTAAATTTTTTGCTATGTAACAAAAAAAAAAAGGTCCTCTTTATTTGAATTTTGCCGACTAATTGTTATAATTGACTAAAAGGTCTTTATTCGCAGACTGACTTGTTTAAAAAAGTCAATTTTGCCGACTAAATTAACACAAAAATTATTCATGAGGACGGGGGGCTCATTCCTCTACCACATACCTCCTTCCCCCCTTCCTTCGCGCCAGCCTTGCACCGCACTAATGCGGTGCAACGCCGGCGCGAGTGCGAGTGCACTCGAATAAACACTGTTCCAAATCGTAAAATATTACAACAGATGAAATGAAGACATGACACTGTTAACTGCAATTTGGGAATGTTTTCTCTGTCTACTTATAGAATTTAGAACTTATAGAATGTCTTCTTATTAGCAACCAGACAATCTCTAATGGACTTATTATAAAAGGACAAAAATAGACTTCGACAAAGCACTAATTGCAACAATTTTAATTACAACTATCAAAAATGAATCGTCTATAAAAAATGTTTGTCTTCCTAGACAATCATTTTAAAAACGGACACTAAATGAACAATCTCGATTTTTTAATGAGGTATAGAAGATCTATTTAATATATAATTTGGACTTATAACGAGTAATTAAATTTTCACTGCAGCATCGTTTCAAAAACTAAAAACGAGCACAAAATTAAAAATACAATTTTTCTAACAGAAGTTCATTTTTTAATTTTTTGTCCAGCGTGTGCTGTTGATTAAAAAGTTAATGTCTATTTAAAAACCTCAAAATGGACTATTTTGTGCTCAATTGAAGTTCATTAATTACTCAGTTCAGTTGTTTTTCAGTTCTCAGTGAATGTGCGTGAAAATTTATTTTTAAAATGCCTTCTCCAGTTTGGGATTACTTCAAAAAAGTTGAAGGTAAGTTTATCATTTAAAAAATTTTCCTTAGTCACTAAAATCTTTATCACCTTCAATGAAATTATTTTAAAAATATGTGATCAAGGAGTTGTCCTTTATAAAATGTGGATTAGTAAGTAGAAGATTCCAATAGGTGTTAAAATTTATTTAGGTTTGTGAATAAAACAATAGTGAAAAAGAAAAATGTTTTTTACTTTCATTTTATTGATGAATATGTACGCAAGTTTTAAACAATAATTAATCATGGGCAATGATCGTCATTTGGAGTTTTGATGTCATTTCAATATTTTTTTAATATTATAAATTTACTACATAACAATCTTCAAATAATACGGTAATGAAAGATTTCTGGTTTTATGAAATCAAGTAAATTTAGACAAAATCATAGACACCAAATAGACAAAAAATTATGCTTTGTAGACTTATGAAGTGAAAATTATTTTTTAACTGAGCAATCTTAGGACACCATCAAAAATTTGATAGACACAACAAGGACAAAAAATTAAACATTTGTTGTGTCCATTACAACATACAGAATTGTCTATGTCTGTGTTGTAAGTCTATCCATAGACTAGTCTGGTTACTACTTCTTATAGAATTAAAATGTAAAGCATTTATATGTAAACAAACAAAAACACAATTTAAAAGTTGTATAGAGCACGAAAAAATCAATTTTAATTTCGGAATTCGCTGGTAAAATTTTCGGAATTCGAAACTATATTATGAAAATGAATTCCGGAATTCTCGAATTCCGAATTTCGAGATGCAATCCCTAAGATTATATTTACTATAAAGACTTACTTTGTTTACTGAATTGACAATACAAAAATTTTGTATTGTCAATTCAGTAAACAAAGTTCATTAGACTAATTAATTGTATTTTGTCAAAATATAATTAATTAGTCTAATTGCTAAGGTAAGTAATATAAATAAAAATTTTAGTTTACATAAATAAACAATTGTAAATTATTATTTGTAAATAATACAAATTCATTCATTTAAAAATTGTGTGAATATAATGGCAGTATTTAGATTTTTTAAATTAAAAAATGAAGAGAGTGCAAGGAAATTTATCGTCCTTTGTAAATGTCAAAAAAATAAAACTCAATTAAGAAATACTAGAGAAAAAAATAAATTCTGCAGATATTGAACCTATACAATCAATTTCAAATTAAACATCAGCTTCATGTTCATCAGCATCATCTACAATATCATTGGAATCATGCACAGTACGCAATAGTCAACTACCAGATTTTTGGACAGAAAAACAAGTGAGTTTGTTTACAGAACAATATAAATGGTTAGTGGTAAAAGATGGCAAATTAGGTTGTAAAGACTGTTCAAAAATAAAAATCTTAGATATAGAAAACAAAAAACATATTCACGTATCAAATGAGTGGATTTCATTTTCAATAATTCCTAATGAAACTAAAAAAGACACGCAAAAAAATTAAAGAACATTCCACTTCATGCTCTTCTTCAGAACAGTTTAATACTTGTAATTAACAAACCAACGCGTGTAATACTTCTTCAAAAAACAAAGGTTGTATGAAAACTTTTTAAAAAATAAAACTTATAACAATGAATTTAAATACAAAAAGTATAAAAATTGTTTTGAAAGAATAAAAATCAAATAAAAAAAAGTTGTTATTCTAACCTCTTAGAACATTACCTAAATAGTAAAAAGACATGGGAAGTAATTTAAAAAGTTACAGGGAAAAAACAATTACAATAAAACACCACTATTCCAAATAGATTAAAACTAAACTTGAACAAACAAATATTTGATAAGAAAGAAATAGCTAAAAACTTCAACAAATTTTTTATAAACATGGGAGAAAAATTAGCAGCAGATATAACTTCTGGAAATAAAACATTCCGATCCTATTTTTAAAAAACACACTACGTAATAGATGAGTTGGAACTGTCTCTAAATGAACTTCAGGCATCCTTTGATGCGCTCAAAACAAATAAAACTGCCGGGTTTGATTATTGTAATGTTAATGTTCTAAAAGCTGTTTTTGATGTTATCAAATTACCTCTTTTGTTTATCTTCAATCTTTCAATAACAACTGGTATTTTTCCTTGTCAATTAAAAATAGCAAGAGTAGTCCCTGTATACAAAAATGGTGACGATTCTATACCATCTAACTACAGACCTATACCTATCCTTTCTTGTTTTTCAAAGTTGCTTGAGCGTATTATGTATAACAGACTGTATAGTTATCTTGAAAAACATAATATCGTATACAGCAAACAGTTTGGTTTCCGAAAAGAGCATTCAACACATCATGCAGTAACTGATTTAGCCAGTCTAATTCTGGATAGGTTTGCTAAATAAAGTTATACTCTCGGCTTGTTCATCGACTTGTCAAAAGCATTTGACACTGTTGATCATAAAATTCTCTTGTACAAACTAGAAAATATGGAGTAATAAATAGCAACTTAAAATGGCTGCAAAGTTACCTTAAAAATAGAAAACAAGGAGTAACTTATGATTCAACGTGTACAAAGTTAGAAACAATAAGCTGCGGAGTTTCTCAAGGCCTTCTCGGACCCTTACTATTTCTGATTTACGTAAATGATATCTACCTATCTTCAAGCATGCTTAAATTTGTTCTTTTTGCTGATGACACTAATCTTTTTTATACCCATTCCAATATAAAAACAATTTTCTTTACAGTAAATTGTGACCTGGAAAACCTTAATGATTAGTTTAAATCAAACAAACTCTCTTTGAATATCATTAAAACATTTTATTTCATCACCAATCTAAATCCGATAACTTGCCTCTGCAACTTCCTTAGCTAATAATAAATAGCAATATAATAAACAGAGTTTCATCATCTAAAATCTTAGGAATAATATTTAACGAACATCTTAATTGGAAAAATCATATTACGCTAGTTAAAAACAAAATTTTTAAAACTATAGGAATTATGCATTAAACAAAACACCTACTAAGTAAAAAATGTTTAATAAATTTATATTGCTCTTTTACCCATAGCTACATAAGCTATTGTAATATTGCTTGGGCAAGTACTTGCCCTTCAGCATTAAAATATATATATATATTAAGCAAAAACAAGCCAGTAGAATTATATGTAGTGTGCATAAATACGCCCACTCCAAGCTGTTACTCCGGTAAATTAAAATTCTTAATGTCTATGAGTTAAACGTTTTCTAAAACTTGTTATTCATGTTTAAATACCAAAATGACATGCTTCCAAAAATCTTTAATAACCGATTTTTAAAAATTAATAATAAATACTTAACATGGTACTCTATCCATAATTTTAATTTACCTAAGTCAACTCTTAAAACATCTGATTACTCAAGTTCATATAGAGGACCTTGTCTGTGGAACATCGTTTTTAATGAAAATATGAAAAGTATAACCTCAATAAATTGTTTTAAAAATATAGTTTAACAGTATTTACTTAAATTAACAGACACAAACATGTTTTTGTATTTTTAAGTATAAAAAAAATCTTGTAATATTTCTTACTGTATGTATTTATTTAATTTTTGCAATTTGTCGTTTTCTTGTTATAATTATGTATTAACTTGTTTTATATAACGAGTATTTGTAAAGTTATATAATGAGAAATTTGTAAAAAATAATTTTAGCTTACTTTAGGGGCTTGATGACTTTCTACTTGCTCCTGTCGTTATTAATTTTTTTAGTTAGGGGAAAGGCGCCTATGATGGCATACTTAACTTTGAAGCTTCATTATTCAGTATCCTGAAGACCAATAATAAAAGTTTTGATATGGATACATTCCTTGTTACATCTAGAACAATAATTACCTTGGGAGTTTTCATCAGTTTTATTTTTTTTATAAGTTATTCTTATTGTAAAAAAAAACACAAGTATGCCATCATAGGCAACCACTGCTCCTATGATGGCATAGGGGAGGATGGGGCTAGTTAGGATCGAGGGTAACTTAATGATTTCATTTAACCTTAGAGTCTTCCCTCAGAAAAGTCAGAAATTACTCGAAACCATCCTAATTTACCATTTCATGCTACGCACCAACATTGTAAAATTTTGCGCATGCGCATAGGATATATTGCGTTTTACGTATTTTTTTGACCAAAAAAAAATGTTGGAGCATCGCTTTCTTTTAACTTTACTTAAAAATAAGTTTTTCTTATAAAAAAAAAGGTTTTCCCAACTCGTCAATATTTCAACACCCCCAACTCGTCAGTATGCCATCATGTGTAAAAGTCGTCATTTTTATTAAAACAAGCTGTGTCTGCTTTGTTCAAAAGATAAAATTAAAGTAACTATTCCACTAAATGCACAAAACTTGAATATAAAATGCATGAAAATTTCATTTCTGCACAGTTAATAGTAAAATCACTATCTTAAATATATGAAGGAAAAAAAACTACAACAGCACATCCCAAAATCGATTTTTGTTGATTATAAAAACAATATTTGTGCACAAGGGACGTTTTTCACTAAAACTAATGTAAAGTTAGTATAGTCATGTAGGTCTAATCATTCTTTTACCAAAACCAATTTTAATGGAAATATGACCGGTATGCCATCATAGGCGCTATGCCATCATAGGCGCCTTTCCCCTAAATTTTATTGATAAAAATTGTAAAACAAGAACGTTGTAAAATTTTTATAAATGACGAATAAATTTTTCTAAATACCAAAGGATATCACAGAAATCAATTTCAGAAGCAAATTTATGCTCCATAGACAAAAGTTCAAGGTTTGACAATCTTTCCTGTAACATTGTAGAACGCAAATACGAGTTAATTAGTTTTAACTTACTGAAAGATCGTTCACATGATGCAACTGAGACTGGTAAAGTTATAAATATCTGTAAAGAAGTTGCTAAAGTCTTATATGATTTAAGTCCCAAAGATGAAATGTAGGTAAGGAGCCCTTTTGGAGAGAAGTCCATTTTTTCTTGCAGTTTAGCTCTTCTAAGAGAGACAATAATATCTTTAAAGTCATCAAAAAGTTTACTGCCATTAAGATCATAAGGGTACCAAGAGGCAAGATCAAAAAAATTTTTTGAAGACTTTCCATTTCTGCTTTATTAGTTTCCCAATTTGGTATGACAGACTCGATGGAGCACAGAAAGCCAAATCGTTCATTTAATACTCTTAACTGTGAAAATCGGTTAGAAATTTCAATATCAAGTTTGTCCAACATTTTTTTCATACCTCGATCCATTTCTTGGTGACCATTTAAACTAGCATCTGAAGCAGTTTCTCCTGATATAACACGCCTTTTTCGAATTCTACGTTCCACGGTAATATTCCATTTTTTGCACATTTCTTCAGCTATTGGAATGGATGAGGTGCGTAATGCATTTCTCCAAATTTCAATTTTATCAGTCAAAGCTCGTAATTGAATTAAGGCTTGGTTGAAAGTAATTTCTTTACTTTGTAAACACTTTTGAATTCGGTCAATTGAAGGAAGTATTTCAGACCAAAAGTACAAAAGAGCCACAAACTCAAACCTTCGAATGGCAGAAAGAATAAGTCCAGCATCACCTCGTGAGTCAAGCGTTTCTCCAAAAGAATCACGTAACATTTCCAAAGCTGCTAACGCCGCCTCAAGTTAAGTTGATTTGGAGGTAACTGCAGCTGCTTTTGAGCTCCATCTTGTATCTGAATGGCTTTTTACTGTTATTTTTACATATGCCTTCAAAAATTCCAATCTATGAGTTGATGATGAGAAAAAAACAAATAATTTTGATCAAACCATGGTTTAAACCAAGTTAAGATACAAAATGGAAGTAGTAAAAGATTGTTTTTAAATACAGAACATTAAATAATGAAATATTGATTGATGAATTATAGAAGTAATACTGATAGAAAATGTAATTTATTCAAGTGAAATGCCTAATGCTTTTTTTTAATTGAAAAGTTAATTAAACACAGCTTATTTTTAAAAAAGGAGTTTTTTTAAAAAAAATAAATGTTTTTTTTTATTTAAACTCCATTTTTAAAAAAATATTGGTTCAAATAAAATAATGGTTTTTTTCAACCCTGACTGAAGTACCAAGTTTGTTTGGCAATAATAGTTTTAAATTTGGAATATTTTAATAGAAATCATTTTCATTTTAAATGTCTTAGAGACTTTGACTTGTAACTTTTTAATTCATTTTTTATGGTCTAGTAAACAATGGGTTAAAAAACCACGCAAACCACAAACAAATACTCTCTCTAGACACCTTTACTTCTTAGCACAAAATATTAAGAAATAGTACAATCAAATTATGTAAAAAAAAAAAAAAAAGATAGAAATAAACCCTTAAAAAACACAATAATTTAATATATCAAATTTGGTATTGCTATATAGAAATATCTAGAGTTACCAATAAAAAATCATCATTGTTCAGATCAGGGAAATGTTCATATTTGGGCATAAAAATGCACTTTCACTATTAAAAAGAAAAAATAAGATATCTTAACTGTAGCATTTGTGTAAGACTTGTATTTGCATAAATGACTTTGTTAGGTATTTAATATTTATGGTGAACTTATGTAAATACTACTTAAATGATTTTTATGTAACTAGCTTTGTTTAATGCTAAATTTTATATGATTTAAAAGCTTGCCTGCATCACAATTAATCTCTTCTAGACCAAGAAAAAAAATTCTAGGTGGGCATCCATGATCACCAAGTACCAAAGTAGCTAGTAAATAATTCTTATGGCTTATCTCAAATGCAGTCACTGTAAAATCAATGAGAGCTACCAAATTGTATGCTCGAGTTCATTTTAAAACAATATATTGATTAATAATTATTAAAATAGCAGCAAAGATTGGAAGGAGACATATACCAAGAAATGCATGTGTTCTACAAACTAACAATCATTAAATAAAAAATATAACTACAGTCGAGAATCCAATTGATTTCACGTTCGGTCAGAGTTTTATTGATAAGAAAGGCAAAGCACCCGTATTTCTTTTCACTCCACCGTCACAAAAGACAACACCAAATTTGACAATACCAAAAGGAGAGGTGAAAAACTCAATTTATTCCTTAAATAAAAATAGTTCTACTATTACTTTAGAACACCAACTTAACTTGAGTTTACCGGAAGAAGTGAAAAATAAAATAAAATATATACAACACGAAAATGGAAGCGCCTTTGACGATACGAGACGCTTTGAAAAAGAACAACTAAAAAGTGTGCATCCAATTGAAAATCTTATTATAGTCGAGGATCCGTATATGGAATATAAATCAGTCTGAGAAAGGAGAAGGAAAAAGACGTTTTAATTGAGAAAAACGAGTTTGAAAATGGAAAAATATTGAGCGACGATAATTTTAATAACAACGACAACAATGACGAGAACGATGTGGTGATGGAGCATGCAAACGATCGAAAAAGAACGCACCCGCAAACTCCAGTTAAACAGAAACATATATATATATATATATAAATATATATATATATATATATATATAAATAGTATATATATATATATATATACTATATATATATATAATATATACATAAGTTCTATAGTTTAGGAAGAGCGGAAGGAAAAAAGTGATTCTTACGCCAACACATACGTCACTTTTAATTACTTTTGACTTTCGTCCAACATTTCCGTGTTGGACGAAAGTAAAAACTATTAATTTAATTACAAATTATTCGTTTTTTAAAAAAAGCACAAAAAAGCAAATTTAATTGACCGGAATGTTTTTAAAAACATTTTGAATCTTTTTAACAATATAAACAATGTTTTTATTTTTTTTTTTTAAATAAAATGTTTTTTATTTTAATTTTTTTAATAAAAATGTTTTTATTTTTATTTTTTTTACTGTAAATCATGCGCGGAGTGTTGCTACATCGACTATCTTATAGCCTGACTCGCAAGGGAGTGCTGCTACATCGACTGACAAATAGCCTGACTCGCAAGGGAGTGCTGCTACATCGACTGACAAATAGCCTGACTCGCAAGGGAGTGCTGCTACATCGACTGACAAATAGCCTGACCCGCAAGGGAGTGCTGCTACATCGACTGAGGGTTTGGTTGGGGCAGGCAGTCTATCATTATTAAAAAAAAAAAATTCCGGTCTTGCATTTTAATTTTTACTTTTTGTCAACAAAATATCGAAAAAACTTTCGGACAACATCTAAGGGTTCTATATATATATATATATATATATATATATATATATATATATATATATATATATATATATATATATATATATATATATATATATATACAACCCTTAGATGTTGTCCGAAAGTTTTTTCGATATTTTGTTGACAAAAAGTAAAAATTAAAATGCAAAACTGGAATTTTTTTTTTAATAATGATAGACTGCCTGCCCCAACCAAACCCTCAGTCGATGTAGCAGCACTCCCTTGCGGGTCAGGCTATTTGTCAGTCGATGTAGCAGCACTCCCTTTGCGAGTCAGGCTATTTGTCAGTCGATGTAGCAGCACTCCCTTGCGAGTCGGCTATTTGTCAGTCGATGTAGCAGCACTCCCTTGCGAGTGGCTATAGATAGTCGATAGTAAGCAACACTCCGCGCATGATTTTCAGTAAAAAAAATAAAAATAAAAACATTTTATTAAAAAAATAAAAATAAAAACATTTTATTAAAAAAAATAAAATAAAAACATTGTTTACATTGTTAAAAACATTCACAATGTTTTTAAACATTCTGGTCAATTAAATTTGCGTTTATCAGGATTTTTAAAAAACAATTAATTTGTAATTAAATTAATGGTTTTTACTTTCGTCCAACACGGAAACTTCAAGCGAGAAAGTTAAAAGTAATTAAAAGTGACGTATATGTAGCATAAGAATCACTTTTCCTTCCGCTCTTCCAAAGCCAACAAACTATAGATCTATATATATATATATATATATATATATATATATATATATATATATATATATATATATATATATATATATATATATATATATATATATATATATATATATATATATATATATATATATATATATATATATTTATTTATTTATTTATCTTCAACAGCATGTTTCACCATCAGTAAGTTCATCAGGAAAAATTTCTAAACATCAAGAAATTCAAAGTATAGAAAAATTGTTTCACTGGAAGTTGGGAATTGTTATAATTAATTATGTAATAAACTGTAGTTATTTTTCAACCAGGAAGTTGCATCGACTACATTAGAAAATTAAAAAATCATGAAAAGAATTCTTTAGAATTAGGATAATTTTACACTGGCCATTTGTTTTTATAATTTTTTAAAAGGAACTTATTTTCACGTCTGCATTTAGAAATTAGTTCAGATTTTTATTCAGTAAATTTTCTTGATCTAAATGAGTAATAATTTCAAATTTTTCTAGTATACATTTTTTTGAAATGTTATTATAGGCAGGCCCAGTTATTAGAATAGACCAGTTTAATTTAAAATTAATATTTTTGTCTTTTAGTTGCTAAATATATTTTGACAGCATACCCGACAAGAAAGGTACATGTGGGCCACATGTGGCCATAGTGCTTATAAGTGGATTTAAAGCGTGAAACTATATTCTAGATGTTTATCGATATATAAACTGATGATGAGTGTGGCCCACGTGTGAAACACATAATGCGGTCCACATAATTATCCCACTTAATGCGGTATACTCTTTAAATAAACACATGCTAAAATAGATGTGGTTATGATATGGGCCATTCATTATCTTGCCACATCATACCACGCTTTAAACTTTAAAATAAATTACTTCATTCCATTGTGAAAAGCGCAATATTATTTTATGACGTCAGACGCTTATCAATTTAATATATATATTTTTTTGTTAACATGTTTAAGTGGTTTTGTAATGCAAATTTGTGTTTTTTTAGTTTATACGGTATCAACAACTTAAATAAATGTATATATATATATATATATATATATATATATATATATATATATATATATATATATATATATATATATATATATATATATATATATATATATATATATATATATATATATATATATATATATATATATATATATATATATATATATATATATATATATATATATATATATATATATATATATATATATATATATATATATATATATATATATATATATATATATATATATATATATATATATATATATATATATATATATATATATATATCAGAGCCGTCCTTAGAAAACGCGAGGCCTTGAGAATAACATTTTTGCGAGGCCTTCTTGAAAGTCGAAATTTTAGGCGCTCTTACTGTCTAAAAAGGTAGTGTGTAGATGCAAAACACAAAATTGTTATTTTCTTGTAGGTTTATAAAGGAACTGAGTGTTTTATAAAATAATCTATAATAATAACAATAAAGTTTATTCTTCAATTTATTATAGGCAGGGCCGCCAAGAGCCGACACGCCGCCTGGGACAGCAACTCTGATTGGCCCCCTTATTTAACGAAGTGTTTCAATATTATTGGCAAAGGAACTTTTTTTTTTTTAGGTATCTCTTTCTCATTTAGCGCCCCTTGGAATGCTGCCGCCCAAGACAAACTGTCACAGTGCCTACCCCTCTCGGCGGCCCTGATTATAGGCCTAACAATGTAAAATAAATTATAAATCTTATTTTGTTCATATATGAACAAAATAAGATTTATAATTTATTTTACATTGTAAAATAAATTATAATTGAGCTAGAAAAAAAAACGAAAAAACTTTTTATTGATAAATTAAATATAAGTAATATAACATGTTATTACAAAATTATATTATTATAACTTTTTGCTTATTTTTTAATATTATAAAGTTTTGGTTGCTTGCGCTTAGGAAAGCTTAGGAGCAGGGCCGTACCGACAGGGGTGGGTGGGGGTAAACACCCCCCCCCCCAGATATGCAAAATTCTGTCGGTTTTTGACGGAAAACTCGAAAATTATGGCTTCTGTCGGTTAAAACTGAAATTTGGCTTCTAAAAAAAAAAAAAAAAAAAAGATCTTGTCGGTAAATTTCGCTTTTTCCAAATCCCCCCCCCCCCCCCACGTCTTTGTCGTTCTGTACGGCCCTGCTTAGGAGACCTTGCTAAGCGCGAGGCCTGGCAGCTCCTCAGGACGGTTCTAATATATATATATATATATATATATATATATATATATATATATATATATATATATATATATATATATATATATATATATATATATATATATATATATATATATATATATATATATATATATATATATATATATATATATATATATATATATATATATATATATATATATATATATATATATATATATATATATATATATATATATATATATATATATATATATATATATATATATATATATATATATATATTTATGTTCAGGTGGTTTTGTAATGCAAATTTGATTTGTTAAATAGATTTTAAACACTCTAATTTGCATTACAAAACCGCTAAAATTTATATTGGGTATATTAATAAAATATTATTGTTAAAAGGGTATTATATTATTGTTAAGGGGG
>NC_088921.1:19792500-20067500 GCF_038396675.1 Hydra vulgaris | reverse complement strand
CATTCTTCAGGTCAGGTTAGGTTATCCTGCTACTGGTAACATGAAATCCAGTACAACCTGTTTTCATGTTAACGTCAGGAAGGGCATGTGATTGTAAAAAATTGCTTCAACTCTTACATAGTGGGATTTATGTCACTTTGTAGAACCATCTAAACTGCACTAGTGTGGAAACATGGATGTAATACTTCAACAATAAAAAAATTATATATATATATATATATATATATGTATATATATATAAATATATATATGTATATATATATATATATATATATATATATATATATACATTGCATATATATATACATTGTATATATACATTTATATGTATATATATATACTCATATTTATTTACATTTTTTTAGTATAAAATACATTTAAAATATAATTTATTTTTAATTACTTCTGTATCATATTATTTCTTAAAGGATAAAAAATGGAGTGGGCTGTCAAAGGAGAAAAAAAGGCTTGTCATTAATGAAGGTTGATACTTTTACAAAAAAGTCAGGAAGATGCTGCAATTCATGAGGTTGTTGTTAGTTACGATCAAGAAGAGCCCAAGAGTTCTTCGTTAGAAGCAAGTAGCAATAATAGCATTAACCTTGGTAGTTATCGTTCTTTTGAAAGTATCATAGATACAAGCTCAGAAGAAATTAAAAATAAGTCACTTTTAGAGGAAATTCGTGTTTGGGCAATTCAATACAATGTTGAAAATAAAGCATTGGATGATTTGTTAAAAATTCTTATAACAAAACATCCGGAGTTACCTAAATCATGTAAAACACTTTTAAAATGTTCTTCGACCCATTTGAATATCTCTAAGATGGGTAGTGGAGAATTTGTTCACTTTGGCCTAGAAACTGAACTTATTAGGTATATAGAATCTGGTTTGCAAAGCTTTAGGATAAGTTAGGATCAATAATTTACTTTGCGCTGAAGCTACTCATTTTCATTCTACACTTATCACGTTAACATTTAATATCGATGGGATGCCTTTATTCAAATCCTGCTCTAAATCATTTTGGCCTATTTTAGCAAAAGTTAATGAAAGTACTTGCCTTGAGCCTTTCATTGTATCTCTTTATTTTGGCACAAATAAACCGAATGACCTGAATAAATATTTTTCAGGGATTGTAGAAAACTTGAACAATTTAAAATACCCAATTGTAGTTTCAGGACAGAGGTATCTTATTAGAGCTTTTTGTATTGTAAGTGATGCTCCGGCAAGAGCATTTATAAAGGGTATAAAGTATTTTAATGGTTACAATGGGTGTGAGTATTGCAGACAAACTGGTAGCTATATTAATGGAAAGGTTGTTTTTGATAATCATGATGCTCCTGCTCGAACTGATCAACAGTTTTTGAATTTTCAAGAAAAAGATCACCAAAAGGAAATGACGGCAATTGGTAGTATTGTACCTCCTGTTACTTGTGTGCCAGCTGAGTACATGCATCTGTTATGTGAATGTGTGTTCAGAAAACTTTTGTTTTTATGGGTTTCTTCAACATGTAAGTACAAAGGTTCATTTCGCATACCACCGTCTAATCACGTTGCTTTATCAAATAAGATCGTTGAAAATGGGAAACACATGCCTAAAGAATTTAAACACAGAAAAGTGAGACCATTGGTTGAGATGGACCGATGGAAAGCAACTGAATTTAGAACTTTTTTTATTTATTTGGCACCATTAGTCATGAGATCTTTTCTGCATCCCAGTGTTTATGCTCATACTATGCTTCTCCATTTTGCAGCATTCAATATGCTTGGATCAGATTTTTTACCAATTATGGATAACATTTCCTGGTGTTTGAAGAAATTTGTTACTACGTTTGCAGATCATTATGGTAAAGGTAATTTAGTGTATAACATTCATTGTCTTTTACATTTAGATGAGTTTGTAAAAAACCTTGGTCCACTTGACTTTTGGTCATCATTTCCTTTTGAGAATAAATTAAGGCATATTAAAAAGACCATTAATTCCAACACCAATTGCCTCAAACAGTGCATCAATAATGTAATTAGAAATTCAACTTTCAGAACATTATCGCCATCTTGCAATAACTTATTTTACTTATCTACACATTCACCAGACAATATATATCTCACCTCTTCTGAATGCTTTTTCGTTTGTTACCGATGTTGTGTGTAATGGAAATGTAATGACTTTATATGAAGACGTGTATTCCCATCCATATCCTTCTTCATTTATGCATATAGGTTTGTATAAACACTCTAATAGTAATGTATGCAATGTTTCAATAATTAACAAATGTGTGTGTATTCCTTGTGAGAATAGTATATTTTACATTATTCCATTTGCTTCTAATAAATTGTTTAGTTATTGATCAAAATACCAGAATTATTTATATAAACTATTAGTTTTTGAACAGCATCAAATTTTGAACTGTTTAACAATTGAAGACATTTGTACTTTTAGCACTATAGTCTTCAATTTAAATCTTGAAAAATGACTTTTATCTAGGTTTTAAATTTTGTATTTAATTTTAAAAAACAGTTTGTTACATAGTTAGTTGTATAACCAATTTATATCAGTTGCGTAAAAGATGTTTAATTTTTTTATGAGTTTTTTAGTGTTATTTTTTTATCGGCATTCTTATGAATTTTATATCTATGTAATAAAGATATTTTTTATGAAATAATTATATATAGAAAAGTATGAGTTGTTTTACCTATTTTTTATTTACTTGATATTGTTAATTTATATTGCTATAGTCCTAGCAAGTATTGGGAATTTATATAGTTATTTTACTACTATTACTTATGCAAATTTTTTTTTATTAAATTATGGTAATTCTATTGTAAACATAGTGTCATCAGGGTGGCAAATACCCTGTAAATGTTGTGCCAGCCCAAAACGATATTTACTGAAATTATCTTTCCTAATTCCTAGAGTTTTTTATAATATGCACAAATAGTTTATATTATTTATATTTTTTACAGTGTAAAGATATGTTTTATATTGTTCATTTCCTTAACGACAATACTGTGGAGTATGTACAAAGGAATGGCTTAATGGAAACAGCGGGTGTATGTGCACAAATGTTCACATGACTTCATAAAAAGGAATGCGCCGGAAGAGACAGATTCCCAATAAAGATTGGGAAAGATACAAAATACGAATTTTATCTACTGCAGGTAAACAAACACATATGTGTGTGTGTTTGTGTGTGTGTGTGCGTTTAAGTTATACCTGGTTTATTAATATTACTTTAATGCACAATCAACTCACATTTTTGTTACTTTGTACTACTTTGACTACTTTGTTACAGACTGTGAGGAAAGAGCATTAGAAAAGTTAAAAATATCTGAAGAAACAAGTGATCTTGCTTCAGAATATGAAGGTAATTCATGTCATAGGAAAACAACATCAAAACGATTATCCCCTTCATTATTTGCTTCTCAAATTCATGGCAATATGTCTAGTGAAATATCATTCTGATTTCAACATGCCTACATCTCTTCAGCAGGCTGTCATTTCTGTAAGCTTATAAAGTGACTTTATTAAAAACAAGTTTTTTTCATTAGCTTGCTTACGTTAATGAAAAAAATGTTAAATAATTATTTTAAATGTGGAAACGAAAATATTTATTTAAACATGGCTTACTCTTGTTGATTACAATCAACAAATTTTTATTTTCTTAAATTAGATAAAGTTTTACTAGGATTTAATAATTAGCATAAAATATTTTAGACATCAACACCAGGTAGCCAACCATTACTGCCAATACCACATCATGCTGTAAGTATTAAACATGTTGCTTGATAGCAATACTATAAGTTAAAATTTGTTAATGTTATTATTAGACATTTAAATTTGATATATGATTAGAATGTTTTTCGAGAGATGCAACACCAAGGAAAATCTAGTCAAAGCTTTGTGTCATTACTAAATGATCCTGATGAAATAAATTTACTTTCAGTAAGATTTTTGTAAATTTTTTTTTAGTAATTATAAGTTTGCTGTTAAGTAGAATAATTATAATTGAAGATCATTAAATTTAAATATGCATAAATGTAATTAAACTAGAATTTTTTTTAAAATTGTTTATGTTGATATACTAATAATATATTTTAAATATATTTTGTTGAGTTATATCAGGAGTTCTTGCCAATCCCATACACCAAAAATTCCACTAACACCCTTACACCAATCACACAGTCAAGTGAATACCGATTGTCCTCCATTGAAAATTTACTTAAAGGTGAAAAATCTTTTAAAGTACATATATTAATTTGTCTATCTTTTAAATACTTATAACAGTTCGATTTGATTAGATTTAGTAAAATCTGAAACTTCTGCGACAAAGAGATTAAACATTTGATAGAGCGTATGCCAATTGGTCATACTGAAGAAAGTTTATTTACGAAATCAAGCAGCATTGAAGAGTTAGATGCTGTTTTGTTGCAATGCCAGGATAAAGAAATGGCCTCACTTTTTGCAAGTTTTACTTAAATATTATTGAAAAACTTTTTAATAAAAACTCCGGTTGCATCCATTGAAAAATTAAAAATTCGAATATTTAACCTTTTTTTATATAATACAATTTTTTACATAATTTGAATTCATATATAAATTTTATTTTTTAGTAATCACTTATATATATTTATGTATGTGTTTATACACCTTTGTGTACTTTTAAATTGTTTACTTTCTTTTTCTGAATGTAGATTAACTGGCTAGCAACAGCAGGTGGAAAGTATATATCTGATATGGTACGAAACATTTTGAATGTTTTCATGACTGATGAGTTACAGATGAGTTGTTGTCGTTCTGGGAAACGCTCAAACAAATATTCAATTGAGGCTTTTGTAAAGTTTATTGCAAGTAAGCAAAGTAGCTATTCCGTTAGAGTTAACCGTTTGTCAAGTACAAGTACTTATTGATAAAGTTGACATTAACCCTTAATAAATAATTAATTTTTTGTATAATCGAAATAATAAATAATAATAAACTGATTTTAGTTGCTGTTCGAAGGCATTGCAAAAATGCTACAGACAAAGATGTCAATGAAGCCATCACCGCTTCACTGCATAACTTCAGCAGATCGTGGTGGTAGACGTATGCATCAGAGAGAAGAATGAATAAATAAATTTAATGAAAAGTTATTGTAAATAAATAAAATGTTTGTAAATAAATTTATAACAAAAAGCAAGAAGCATATTATATATATATATATATATATATATATATATATATATATATATATATATATATATATATATATATATATCAGATTTCATGTAAAAAGTTAGTGTACTTTCGTTCTGAAAGTGGTTTTGAGCGATATAAGTATTATTGCCACACGTGGGCCACTCCAACGCCATCCCATAATGAGGAGTGGTAAATATATGGCTAATATATACTTCCCACACGTGGGACAGATGAACCTTTGCGCACAAATGAAGTGTGGCTTTTGTTCTTATTTAGTGTGGTTTTAGTGCTATAAGCATTAAACCCACATATGGCCCGCACTAAAGCCATCCCATAAAGAAGTGTGGTAATGATATGGCTAGCAAATGCTTCCCACGCGTGGGCCATTTGAACTTTTGCGCACAAGTTAGGCGTGGCATTTGTTCTTATTTAGTGTGGTTTTAGTGCTATAAACATTAAAGCCACATATGGGACGCATCAGCGCCATCCCATAAAGGAGAGTGGGAAATATATGGTTAACATGCAATTGCCATATATGGCCCACGTTAAATTTTCTTGTCGGGTAGTCTCTTTTGAGTATTTTTTTTATGTTTAAATTGTTTGTGGTTGGCATAACGTTTTTTCCATTTGACTTCGGTTAAGACAATATATTGTTTATCAGGTTTGTTTTGCGAGGAAACAATGCATTTGATGGATTTGTAAATAGTATTTTTTGATAAGCATTTCCATTCATAGGGCAGTCAATTTTTTGCTCGCAATTACAATTTTCAGTATTTTTTTTTGTGAGAAACTCATATTAATCAATGCAAAATTATGGCCTTTTACAATTCTTTCATTATTTTTTGTACATCTATACCTTACCTTAAACGTGTTTCTGTAAAAATTTTTGTGCAATTTATTAGAGAGAGGGAAATTAATGATTAATTTTTTCCAATGTTTGTTGAAACATTTTTGCTGTACGGAGGATTGAACCAAATTATATTTCTATTTCTATTTCGCTTTTTTGCAACTTTTGTTTCAAATTTTAGCTCGAAATTTTTAAACCCGCTTTTTTTAAGAGCATCTTTATACACGCGTTTGGAAGAGTTAAAAATATTTTCATTAGAAGAGTTTTGATTTAGTCTATTGTTGATTATATATATATATATATATATATATATATATATATATATATATATATATATATATATATATATATATATATATATATATATATATATATATATATATATATATATATATATATATATATATATATATATATATATACATATATAAAGAAAAACAAGAATATATATATATATATATATATATATATAAATATATACATACATATGTAAAGAAAAACAAGAATATTAACATACCAGGTTTGTTGTTATTAGCTTCAAGAATTTTTTCCATTACACCTTTAAATAAATAAAACCTTTGTAATTGTTTTTAATTAATATACATACATATCTCTAATATACATATATATATATATATATATATATATATATATATATATATATATATATATATATATATATATATATATATATATATATATATCTAATATACATATACATATACATATATATATATATATATATATATATATATATATATATATATATATATATATATATATGTATATGTAATATACATATAATATATAATATCTAATATACATATACATATATATATATATATATATATACATATATATATATATATATATATATATATATATATATATATATATATATATATATGTATGTATGTATGTATGTATGTATGTATGTATGTATGTATGTATGTATGTATGTATTTATGTATGTATTTATGTATGTATGTATTCACATTATTAAAATCAATTAAATCATCATACATCAAAATTCATCAATAAAAAAAAAAAAAAAACTAATACTTCATCGGTTAAATAAGAATCCAGAAAATGGCCTACAATACTAAATCTTTAAAAAATTTTAAGTACCTTTGCAAAATATTTGTAACAAGTTTTAACATAAGCCCTATTTTTTTTTTTTTTTTACAGTTTATAAACTAGATATCAGAAATAATCAAGCATACAGCGTAAATATTCTGATCACATCCAAGAGGGTTCCAGCCAAAAAAAGAGGTTCCAGCCAAAAAAAATATCCCAAGCTTATATCATACCTTTCTGGAACCGTACTGATATTTACTTTCAGAAAAAAAAACTTTGGAAAAATTTTGTTTTTTTCGTGATCCAAGAAAAAAATGCGTTTTTTTTAAATACAAAAGACTAGTGTTTTCACTTATTAGCGCAATAAATATTTAATTAATCATGAGTTATTCCAAAATTGTAACATTTTTTAAAAAATTTTAAAGCTTCAAAATGTTCACAATAAACCGATTATTTATTTGATGGGTAAAATGTATTTATATCAATTATAGATACTAAGATATTCTGCAACAGTGATATTCTAATGTCAATACTAATTACTTGACAAAATGTAAAAATAAACTTTTTGACAAAGAATTTTACTCTATTTATGTTAAAATTATACTGATGCCTTGTGTAAGCAGAGCCGTAGCTAGGTTTCCCCACACACCCTAATCAAGAGGAAGGGTAGGCAGCAAATTTTGGGACATTTTTTTGGAAATTTAAGTGTTTTTTTTTCTTTTTTACTTAGAAATACCTGGTAGAAACTTGAGGCCTTAAAGACTGTTTTTTTTTTGAAAGGAGGAAGGAGGATGGGGTCAGACCCACTAGCCACAATACTGCGTGTAACCAAAACAAGTTTTTGTCCAAACTTAAACCAAAACACGTTTTTTCTCACTATTTAGTGCAGTAGTTCCATATATAAACTTACCTAATTTTTCAGGTATAACATCAGACTTGGGTTTAAGAATATTGTTTAATGTTTCTATGTTGTCTCACAGCTTTGAACGCTATCCTTCCTTGAACTATCTACTATCTATCCTTCCTTGAACTATCTACTGTGCAATTTTGGATTTTTAAACATTACTGCTTTTGCTGAAATGGTGCTTTTGTTTTAGACAGCATTTTATCACCTAGGTTTTTACAAATGTTTTGTATTTCCCAAAAAACTTTATATATTTTTTTGTATAACGTAACTTTGTAATTTTTTTTTTTTTTTAAATTTTACTTACTCTGTAAAGATTCCATTATATTTTACGAATTTGCAAGGATTGAAGAACAAAAAAATTGAATAAAAAAAAAGGATAAAAAATAAAAATAAAAAATAAAAATAAAAATAAAAAATGAAAATAGGTGGAGCTTCATTGGACAGAAGATTTCTGAAATAGATGTATCATCTGGCAGGTCTAGCGGAGAATTTTGAAAACAATTCTTGAACGCTGCCGCAGTGAGTCTATTTTAAGTAAGTGTTTTGTACTATTCTGCATTATCTCTAATTATTCCAAGTAATCTGAAAAAACACTTAGAATACATACAGGATAATTTTTTAACTGCGCTTCAGAAAATAATATTATTAATGGTAAATCTATTCACAAGTTTGTATGTCACAGACCATTCACGCCAAAATATATATTAGAGATACGAAGAAATACTTCCCTGTCGCAATCCTAAGTTGATCCATTGTCTGCTTGATTTTGTGGTGATTCTCTTCGACATCTTTAACAATAGCTAAAATGATGCTTTTTAACTCCTCCGTACTTAAAATTGTCATGCTTTAAATCCTCTTTGTATGATAATTCGGTCTTTGGTTCATTTACTTCACTTTGAAGAAAAATTTAAAAAAACTTTAAAAATCCTGTTCCATTTATCTAAATCTTTATAATCTTCAAATATCTGGAGATAAAATAATGGAGATATTTCTCTCTTTTCAAGAAGTTGATTGTTCAGCTCACACATTTTTGCAACACCCTAAGTGCTTTGTTTGCTTATCGATTTGAAACTCTTCTGCAACGTTAAAGAAACAACCTAAAGTTTTTTTTTATGTTGGGATTAAAAAACTCCTTAAAAATATATTTTTTAAAAAAATTTGACGATAACAAAAAAATTTATTAATGCATTTATTTTAACTTTTAATTATTTCTTATTGTGTAAAGATTGTTTATTTTAATTTTTTTTTGTTTTAAAACGATTTACTAAAAAAAAAAAGAACGAAAAAATTGAAAAAATGTCCCGCAAAAGATAATGGCTTATTATTAAAATAAAAAACTAGACCAAAATATAAATTAATAAATTTAAGGATTTGAAGTTACTAGCAAGCCGGCATTTGGTCCTAAAATGACGTCTTTTAAACTTCATTTTAGAACCGAATAAAAAGACGTTAAATGACGTCAGCCGGCGTTTGGTCTGAAAAATGTCTTCAACGTTTTTTTCAGACCAAATCCCGGCTAGGTAGATATTTGGGTAGTTACCGCAAATAAATCTAGTTACACAAACAACTAAACAAACCTTATTTGTGACAATTGGTTTTTATGAACGTTAAAGTGAATTTTTAACGACATTTTTAAAATAAAAATAATATTTTGTAAAAGCATCACTAAAAAAGGTTTTTTTAAAAAAAGTTTTTTTTGTTTTATATTAAAAAAATCATAAAGTAATACTGTTTAACAAAATAAACTAATTAAAAATGACGAAATAAAAAATGATTAAAAAATAAAAATTTGTTATAATCATTCTTTTTATTTATTAAATAATGAATATAATTAAAATTTATTAATATACATTCTATTTTTATATTAAACATTATTTAATATTATTTCTGGTCACACTTTAAATGATTATTTTGTAATGAGAAAGTTCCTCATGAAAATATGGAAGTTCAAACTAGGGCTGTCAAAAATTGTGAAAATGTCTGACCAGGTACCCTTTGATCTAGCCGGCCGGCACCCGTGTACCCGTTAAAATTTTTTTTTTTGTATAAAAACTCAATAAATGCTTTTTATTTAATGATGTCATTTATATATAGCTGTTCTTTTTGGCTTATATTTTACTTTAAGTGTCCAGGTTAGAAAAATATATATTACGGTTTAAAAATACTTGAATTTCGGGTGCCAAAGATACAACCCGTCAATTGACCATATACCCAGCAGTCGAGAAAACACGTTCTTATGGTACTTAAGTTGCAGGTATGCACATAATGTAATTATACTTCTATCTTCCAGGTTTCGAAAAAGTTTTTTCCGATAGACGTATTAAGAAACAAGTTAGGGAAGTTCTGATTTACGTGAAGGAAAAGATTGTACATAAGTATGATAATAATTATAATCGGGGATTAAAAAGTTTTTAAATCAGAAACTCAAATTGTTTTTTTAAAGTAATGTTGACTGTTTTCAGAAATCATATTGGTGGTAGAGAAATCGGAACTATTTGAATTTTTTAAAAAAGATCTTTAAGATCTTTTTTCACATACCAAGTTAATATTGTTAAATTTTTATATTATGATTAGCTTTTTTATTACTGTTATTAATTAACTTTATTTATTTTTATTAGTTAGCATTAAAAATGATTGAAATGCACGTTTTTTTTTTAGTGTTTTAGTTTGAGATTGTGAATTCTTCTAAAATTTAGGATACTGTTAAGGTAATGAATATACAATTTACAAGCAGCAAGAAACTATTGGATAAAATTTTAAAATAAATATGAATTAAGTTTAAAATTGTAAAAAAAGAAACTTGCAGTCTAACATCATATTCACACAATGTTTTAAAACCCGGCACATGATATTTAGTGATTGTAAAACAAATCTGTTATTTACGTAATAGATTACAGATTTTTTTTAAAGATAATAAGTGAAAAAAGTAATAATTCTGATTACGATTATAACATAGATAAAAACAAATAATGGGTTCTAATCTTGTGATTCAGGTCATACTTGTAGTTATTGGATTTAAAAATCATCACTCATAAGCAGGGGCGTTTTTCGGTCTTTAAGATAGCTAACTTCGAGACATCGAGCAAACTCCAAACATTAATATGTTTATACATATGTTAAATTAAGATGTTAATCCAAAAAATGTGATAATTAAAGCCTGGGAACAATAAAGCCCCAAAATTTTTGCCTCTCCTGCTCCACGTGAAAGCAATGAGTTGATAAAATATTTTTTGTATTATTCTCTACTAGATTTATATTCATCAATAAATTTTAAACTTAATAGTATAATATTTTAGCGTTCAAAAATGGACAATATAACGTTTGAACCCCCCTTAATTTTGGGGTTTTTAAATTTTATATGGTTATAGTTTTCGAACGCTGAGAGATTATAATATGAAACTTAAAATTTATATACTAATACAAATCTAGATGATTATAGTACAAAAAATATTTCATATAATTGTTGCTCTCATGTTTGGGGCAGGTAAGGCGAAAATTTGGGGCTTTTTTGTTCCTAGGCCCCAAATCATCACAATTTTTGGCAAAGCATTTTTATTTAACATAAGTATAAAGTATAGATATGACCGCATGTGTGGTCTAAGTTATAAAAAATAGCAATTGAACTAAACATATTTTGTCTCAGTTTGACCGAATTTAGCAAAAAAAAATTCCATATAAAAAAAAATTGATATCTCGTCCATAGCAACAACTAATATTGATTTTTTTGAATTATCTCGAGGAATTTGAAACTGCTTTTAGTATGCTAAAACCAAACAAAGCTAGTGATTTTGATAATATAAATAGCATTATAATTAAAAATTTAAACGGAATTATTAAAGACATTCTTTTTAAGATTTTTTCATCTTCAATAAGACAAGGAGTTTTTCCTGATCAACTAAGTAGCAAAATTTGCACAGATATTCAAAGAAGGAGATTTAACAAATGTTAATAACTAAAGCCCTATATCTGTTCTTCCAGTTTTTCGAAAACTCTACAAAGAATTATGTATAACAGAATTTACACACATTTTACTGACAATCATTTTTTATTTAACCATCAGTTTGGATTTAAAAAAAAAGACACGGCATGCTCCAGTTAACACGAAGTATCACTAAATCATTTGAAAAATCTGAGTATACCTTAGGCATCTTTTTTAAAAAGAGTTTCATCACCATGAAATCCTTTTTAAAAAATTCAAACATTACAAAATAACTGGAAATGTTCTTAAATGGTTAAAAAGTTATTTAAATAATCGCAAACAATTTGTATCCGATGGCACTCCTTCACCAATGAAATTGCTAAAGATTACCTGTGGTGTTCCGCAAGGATCAATTCTCGGACCTCTTTTTTTCTCATATATATTAACGATCTTCATAAAGTATCCAGATTAAAGATAATAATGTTTGCCGATGATACAAACCTATTTATCTCATAATAACATCTCTACACTGTTTCAACTTATGAACCTAGAATTAAACAAGATTTCTAACTGGTTTAAATCAAACAAATTATCGCTTGAAATTAAAAAAAACTAATTGAATTTTCTTTCATCCACATTTTGAAAAAAAAAAAAATTCCTAACTAAATGCCATCCCTTTTCATTTATAATCTCGAAATAATCAGAGTAAATGTTACAAAATTTTTAGGTGTTTATATTGATGATAACCTTACTAGGAAAATTCACATTGAAAATTTATGCAACAAAACTTCAAAAAGTATAGGATTTTTATATTAGGTAAGAAGCTTTTTGAATAAGAAAACTCTATCTCAATTATATTTCTTTTTTATTGACAGCCATATTCACTATGCTAATATTGCATGAACTAGTACCAACAAAAGCAAACTTCTCTTCATCGTCATCAGAAGCATATAGCATGTTTAATAAATTTTAATAAACGTTTTACCCATGTAAAACCTCTATTTGGAAGAATGAATGCATTAAATATATCTTAATGTTTATAATGTACCATGTTTTATGTTTTTATGTAAAATCAATTCTTCCCCGGTTTCTTTTCATAATTTTTATTTGTCAAAAGATAAAAATCAATACATAATTTTATTAAGCAGCGTTACTTTCAAACAAATTTTAGCAAGTTTTGCATTGCTTTTCGCGGACCATTTTTATGGAACAAAATAGTTTTAAAAAATTTTTCTAAAGTTTTTATTAAACAATGTAGCTAAAATTCATTTAAACGAAAACTTAAAGGATTAATTTTTACAATTGATGATTTTGTAATATATTTTAAATATAGATATATTTTTTGTATATTCCCTTTTTACCTTTTAAAAATTTATATATATACTAAGACTTTTATGCAATTTTTTTTAATAAATAGTATAATTTCAACGGACTTTTCTGTAAAAAAAAATTGTAATTATCTTTTTTATCTTTTACCAATATTACGCGAAATTACTTTTTTATTCTTGTTTTGTAATCTTGTAAACTTTATATTTTATAACGACATGTTGTTTAAAATGTAATAAGAACAAAACAAAACAAAACAAAGAGATTAGTAAGTCATTTTCAGCTTTAGAACAGCATGTTTTTTGTTTTGTTTATTGCACATGCAATACAATTAGTTGAGCTGAGCATATTTTATTCCAAAGGATGCACATTAGTTATGCCACTATATATATATAGAAAATTCTCTCTTATGAAATAGAAAATCTTTAAAACTTATATCTGAGATTATTAGTTACAATATATGAATATCAAAACGCGACATGCAATCAATAATACTCCTTCCGTTCCCAAATACTATTCCGAATCGACGTTTTTTTTTTGTTCCACGTTATTTATTAATTTAGATTTTTTTGGTGCTTCGCTCTATCTTATTTTTGTATATTTGTTTATCTACTCGTGCTTATATATGAAGTTATAATAAACTAAATCAAAAATCCATATTACTTATTGCTGAAAAAATTCAAGGGGTTTTCTTAGAACACTTTGTTCGACAAAATGAAAATTGGCAAGTTTCCTTGGTTGATTAATCAATTCTTTCCGATATGAGGTTGTTTGTAGCAAATTCCCCCATTGACTTTCAACATTGCTGACATACAATCTTGAAGCGATAAGAAAAAGTGCACCACCTTTCATTTCATCAAAGGTTTATGTACAAGGTTGATTATCTCATCAACATTGGAAGGGCTGTTACTGAAATATTTACTTTGTAGTGCTCTAAAATACCCCAAAATTAAGGATATTCGTATCTGGTCTGTTTGATGGCTGACAAATTAAACGGATATCAAACTCATCCTGAAACGCGTTCACCATAAATTCCGAATCATCAATGGCACTGTGCGGTTTTGTATAGTCCTGTTGCATAAAAATAGTTTGACTCCTTTCAATATGATTTCCTAGCCATTTTGAATGTATGACTGGTAAAAAATTATTTCAAAGCATGTTGCGATACTCAAATTTATCTACAACAATTGGAGTTGTAACTTGTGTTCCCTTACTTCGATTCTTACTGTTACTCTTCGCAGGCTCTTTCTTTACTAATGGCCAAATGCCAATTTTTCTATCAAGCCATTTATTTGTATGTTGGTATAAAACCTGGCTATATTTGTTACAGAATTAAAAACAATAAAGTCATCTATAGAGCATAAAGTGTTTAAAATAAATGGTATTAACTACTATTAAATAAATTATTACTGGTAAACAGTTTTTAAAAAGCTGTTACTATTTTCTTTTTTCCACTAAAAACGATAACATGTAATTAGATTTTTAACTTTATAATTCATTTTTAACAAATCGGAACAGTATTTTGGAACAAAATATTTAGTATTAGTAATTGCTGTAACTGGTGTGTTGAATATTATCGGAATAAATTTTTTATAACATTATAGAAAAACGTCTATATTATATATAAAAAATGTGTTAAATTAAAAACACAATAATTCTTTGCGTTGGATGCAATTCCGAACAGTATTTTGGAACAAAGAGAGTATTTGTTTTGTCTTCTAGCGCTCCTATTATCTTGGCACCCGGGGCGTACGCACCCCTGTAGAAGATGAAAGCCAGAAGATAAAAGCCAAAAAAAACAACATAATGAGATTTTAATTACCAAAACTTAACAATTTTTTTTATTGATGAGGTACATAATCAAATATCAAAGTCTCAACAAGGATTTGTACATTACAAAGGCTGTGTTAATAGAACTGGTGAAAATTAAAGCTTGTGAAATAGAAAACAATTTTATTTTTAAGAAGTCTGTATTTTTCAATTTTGGAAACACTTTAGTCTTTCTTGACCAAATATACTCAAAAAATATACTGTCTATAGCCTATTTTTCATCTACTGTTGACTATTTATTATGACCACCCATGATTTTTTACATTCTCAAGTTTCAAAGTCTATTATTTTACCCTTTTTGCCTCTATAATAGCAAGAACCTTTTTGGCATGCTTTTGATGCATTTTTTAGTTCTTCATTATGATTCCAGTTGTGAGTTTTTCTTTTTATTAAATAAACTTTATCTGTAATATTTTCTTTAGATATTTCCTTTTTTAGTAGCACCCAATTATTTTCTATAGGACTTAGGTCAAGAGAGTTTCACCTGGACCAAACCATTCTTCTAATTGCGGCGGAAATTTTTGTTCCATAACTTTTTAATATTGTAACTGGTTCATTATTCCCTTGACAATATTGTGCTTTCTTATCCCCCTTCCACATATAAATGACCAGGTCGTTACGTTAGGTCATTTGAATGATGCAGTCCAATTAGTATATTTAAATTTTTTTCTTTTTATGTATTGAGCCTTCTTTGTTAACACTTGGAAAGTACTCTCGTCGCTAAACCATACCTAAAAATATTATAGAAGGGTTGTTAAATAAATCTTTAAAGTTTGATGTAAGAAAGTGATTATTTTAAAATAACTTAAATTAATTTTACTGATTTTCGATCATTTTTAATTAAATTCCTGTACTTTTTTTCCTAGTCCAGCCTTTTTGGAATCATTTCGAAACTCTGGATTTAAAACTTACAACGAAAAGATTATAATTAAGATGACATCATAAAAACTGCTGTCAAATGCGCCAATGTTGTTAATAGCAAAAAAAAACACTAATTATATGAGTTAAATCTTAAACAAAAGATTAACTTAATAATGAATAAGGAATTTTTGTTCTTCATATGAAAAAAATGAGATTAAATTTCAAATTATTCAAAATTCATAGGTGGCTATAATAAATTCTCACACGACTGTATATGCATTTTGAATTGAATTTTTTAACGCAAAGGCAAGCCATGTCGCAAGAGGTGTACAACCTTAAAGTAAACTAAAATATATTTAAAAAAATGATTGTAGGGCTAATCTAGAACAAGAGCGTCTATCGGACATACATGTTGTAAATGAACTGAATACAACTCTGTCGTAAGATAACAAAATAATAAATAAATTTTGCTAGTAAAAAAAAATAATGCTTTCAATATTATTTTCAAAGAACCTGTTTATTAAGTCTAATCAGTGGATATTAAATGTATTGCGTAAACGTAATTTAATTCAGATACGGATCATGAAAATATGGAGCTAAAGTAATTAGAAATAAAGCTAAGGTATTAGAAATAAAAACACAGTCCTTAACTTACGCTTATAATCAGTGCTGTGGCTACTAGGACTAAGGCTCCCCTTAAATCTATGATAAGGACCCTAAAATCTTTAAAAATTTTCCATTAGATATTACTAAAAAAAAAAAAGAGCTCAGTACGTTTGCAAAACGCACCCAAAATTTGCAAATGAGCACCTACATTTGCTGGGCTTTCTTTGCCTATTTGCTGCTGTACCCCGGGCATCATAAAAGCTTCATAGCGGCCCTTTCTGATTGTAAAAGATTGATGCATATCCTCCACATGCTGATGCACATGATTTACACACACACTAGGCTCGTAGATGTCATTTACACAATTTAAAAAATATCATCTCATCAACTATTTAAAATATTATAAAATATTTTAAAATTATAATTTAAGCCATTTTTAAATTTATTTTTTACATATTTTTACTTCTAATATAAATACAACGCAAAGTAAAATTTCGAAGATATATAAAATTGAGACTAATTTAGAAAAAGCAGAGCAAATATTTTATTTAAAAAATAATTATTTAAAATTATTATAAACTGGTATAGTTTTTGCTATTTAAATCATATAAACTGCACAAGTCTGGTTTTTAAGTTTAAGATTCAGATCTGCTCAGGTTAAGGATTATCACGATTGATGAATCTCTATCAATATGCACTCCATTCAAATGCTGACATGTTTAACATGCTAATACAATTCTTTTATTTTTAGAGTCTTTTGTTTGTTCATATTTCATTTCCATTATAATAGAGATGCCACGAATATTCGGACGAATATTCGGCAACATTTAATTATATTGAGGGCTCCAACCTGCTTTGTTGTTTTGCATAAGTCAACTACTCTATGGGAATTTATAAATAGGTTGTGTCACAGCATACATTATTTGTTGACTGATACACCAAATATTTTAACTATAGTTATGGCTAAAAGTTTCATACTCTTCAAACCATTCAGAAAAGTTCAAAAATAACCAGCTCAAGTATATCTTGCACTTCTGAGGTAATTTCAGAAAATGCTTTAGATTGAATTAGTATAGAAAACTCTACACTTATAAAAAATGTTATTTTCACGACAACCTAAACTTAAAGGATGGTAAACCATACTTTAGGTTCAGGTTGTCGTGACTTTAGTGTGAAAGACGATTAAACGAATGCCTTTTTTATTAAGTTGCCGAATATTTGTGACATCACTACATTATAAATTATCATTTCAACATAATTTTTTACTATTTAAATTGTGCATGCAGCACAAGTCAGATCTCTAAGTATGACTTAAAGATCTGATTTGTGCAGCATGCACAAGTCAGATTTTTAAGGATAAGATTCATGTCAGGTTAGGTTTAGGATTATGATGATTATCCTCCTACTGGTAACATACAATCCAGTACAACTTGCCCCGTGTCCTGCTACTTTATTGGGTTTGCTTCCCTAAACAAGGGTTAGGTAAGATAACTCTGACTCTTGGTTAAATAAAGCCTAGAGATAGTGTCTCGATAAAAATACTCATCTTGGGCGGATGTAAACTGCAACAGACTACTGTCTCAACAGCAGTTCCTTTACAGAGGCTGATTTCATCAGCATCTTTAAAGCATCAGACTATTCATAGTGCTATGTTACGCATGGATAGCTTATCAATTGGCCAATTTTTTGTGAAATCAGGTTTGAATCCTCTGGCCATTCTTTGATGTACTTCCGTTTAGCGCCTCACTTTTTTTGTGTTGCACTCACATAAGGCTGCACTCTTTTCAATGTTATTTCTGACCAAATCAATAAAACCCTTTCTGGTTATCTACCAGCTAACTTTGTTGTTGTTGGTGACTTCAATACTTTTTTCACTGAAGCGCTTGGCTCTAGTACCACTGATCCTGTTGGCAATAAAACTCACAACTTTTGTCTTTCTCTATCTCTTGCTCATATAATTAACTTTGTGACTTTTATTCCAGAAAAAACTGATTATTCACTTTCATTAACTGATTTGTGTATTGTCTATGACCTTCTTTTATGCTTCTTTTTATTGCAAATGTCTTGCAAAAAATGTCTTTCGTTAAGCTCCAATATTCCTAATTTACTAAGTCTTGTATTTTATATCAAAAGTTAGTTTCTAGAGGTTTTTGAACAGTGTCATTAACAAAGGTAAGTCTATACATTCCATCAAAAAGCGATTATACAGAAAGTGTGGTGGATGTAATACCTCTACTCCCCTTACCCCTCCCTTCCCCCCCAAAAATAGCGATGTTTAAGTTATAGTCGACTTTTTAAGATATTTAGTTCGCTAGTCGGGTATTTGATACATTTGATTCGGGTTAATATAGTTTTGAGGATCCCTCACCTCTTGTCACATCGCCTCTGATTCCATGTCCAATACATAGGCTAGATCTTACTACCTCTCCTAATAATAAAACTGAACTATTTGCAGAAAACATTTTTGAAAATTTATCTCTTGAATTTAAAGACCACATTCTTCCTCTCATCTCAGAAAAAAAAAAGTTAATTTATAGTTAGACATTCTAACAATAAATTATTCGGCTTTCTTTGTTATTTCTCACTTAAACTCTTCTAAAGCTTGTGCCAACTGGAAAATAAAATCTGTGGCTCCAATTGTTGAACTTTTGAGAATATCCTGATATTGCAACTATCGTCATATTAGTCTCCTCTATATTATTAGTAAGCTCTTTGAGTCTTTCATTAACAAACTTTTAATATTTTCTCTTAAAACTTACTCTATGACAATCAATATCGGTTTTGATTCTCTCATTCTACAGCTAGCTTGTTAACTATTGTAACTGAAAGGTTTAATAGTGCATTAGATGGAGGCAAAAAGGGCTCTTGGTATTGATATATTAAAATCTTTTAGTAAAGTATAGCGCACTAGTCTTCTCCATTAGCTTGCCTCATATAATATGTATTGGAAGTTTTTTACGTCATTGAATCATTCTTTTCTTACCAGAAAAAAAAAATATATATATAGAAGTTCTGATGTACCACAAGTTTTCACATTCGGTTCTTCATTACTTCTCACCTTTATTAACAATCTTTCTAACAATCTAACATCTGAGGTTGCTCTATTCGCTGACGAAACAACTATGGAATAATTATGTCGTCAGTTGCTAACACACATATATTGGGCCAACTTATGTATAACCATTGCAACCACAGCTGCTATTTCGCATAAATGAGTTGAGGTTCTTTCCCGTCTTTTAGGTTTTCCCGATTCTTACAACTTACAGTTTTTTAGTTCTTTTATTAACCATTTTCTTGCACTTGAACAATATTTTTTGTTTTCTGGTAACTCACAACTTTAATAATAGTTGCTTTCTGTTTGGTTAGAAAAAACTTGTTAAAAAAAAGTAAAGTTAAATCAGTTAGAAAAAAATCAAAGAAGTTACAAAAGCATATGTCATAATAACAACTACACTAAATTAAAGGCATATGTCAAGATAACAACTTAAGATAACAACTTCTAAATTCGAGAACAAAGTGTTTTTTTTTACAATACATTTTTTTAAACAATGTTTTTAGTTAGTTATAATTGGTTTTGATTGTTTAACCAAAAATTAAAAAGCAATTTTTTATTAAAAATTTTTGGCAAAATTTTAGATAATTTAAAGTACCTTATCTTTGCAAATACTTTTTTTTACCAAATGTATAAATATAATTAGTAAAAATAATAAATTTAACTTATAGTATAAATATTAAATATAATTTTATTGAGTAGTCATTTATATTTTACTTTCTGTGAATTATATAAAAGTTTCATACAGTATACAAATACTATTTACTTTTAGTTCTTGCATTTGATTTGGGATCCTTTTCAATAGGTGCTGCTCCAGTATCATGATCTAAAAATAATAAAAATTATAGAAACAATATTGGTATGTCTATATAAAATGCTACGTGTAAATATCTCAATTATAAAAGACAAACGAATTATCGCAATATTGATAAAACTAAATGAATTCTTTTGCATCCTCTTATTAAAAAACTTATTTTTCCAATTGATATGCCTATACTTCTTAATGATTATACACAATGATTTAATATTCCATCCTTTTCTGAAAAAATTTCAAAGACATTAAATTTGAAAACACAATAAATAATAAATACTAAGAAACAAACAAAAAAAAAAAACATAAACAAGAAACAAAAAAAATATTTTAAAAAAGTGGTCAGGGTTAAGGTTAAGTTAAGTTAGCGCGGAGTTCATTGCCGGCAATAAAAGTCCAAGTTATTGGCCTCCTCTGCGGATAGCTGCGAGCATCTTAGAAAGCGCCACTCAGCACAGAGGTTGCAATAAGGTCGCATATATTGGGGTAGACGACATTGATCTCACACATAAATCGGTTTAGGTCTTTCTGCGGCATCGTAAAACTGTGCTTGTTTTTTCACTTTTCCCTTTTCTTGGCTAGAAGTCTGCCCCATGACTCAATTTGATGAAATAATAAATAATATTGTATCTAACACTAAATATAGATGTTGCTACTTTCTTTGATGTCGTTTTGCTGCAGTTTACTTAAGGTTTGTTACAAAAGGTTTGAACTTCATAGTTTAAAATTTTACCACATAGAGAGTTGAATTTACCAGAGGTATCAATTCATTTACGATAAATGTATTCAAATATAAACTTTATTTGAGCTTAAATGCAGTTGTTACAGTATACAAAATATAAATGCACATTAAACACATCAAAAATATAAATGATTAAATTAACTCATCTAAAATATTTTTAAAAGTATATTTTAAATTACATATATGGTACTTTCATTGAAGATGATTTTAAAAAAGTCTTTAAAAGTGACTAAAATTTCTAAAGCAATATTGATAAAGGAAGTATTGATACAGGAAGTATTGATACAGGAAGCATACACTTTGTAAAGAACAGGATGTCGGCAATCAAAAACATGAATCAAAGGTAAATAATAGTTTAATAGATTCTCTGTATTTTTCCATATCTTTGAAGGGGGTTACCCCATTACTTAGTTATATATAAAGTCATACTTTGAGCGTAAAAAGCGTTTGAAGCTTGTAAAAAAGTTTTATTTTTCTTATTTTTAGATTTTATTGAGAAGGTCACAAGATATCTTTTTTGAAATAATTAAGATGGGTTACAAGAAGTGTCCCGTGGGACACTTCTTATAACCCATCTTGCTTCTCTTGCGGCTTAATGCCCAGAAAGTCAACAAGACTGCAACTATAGCACAAAATAAATAATACAAAAAGGTGGATTTCTACTTACAGGAAATTTTCGTTGGAACGGAACGAAGAAGATACGGAGATAAAAAAAAAAAAAAAGAAAGATAAATGATACTATTCCCATAAAAATTGTGCATCTCAAATTTTTTTATTACATGATTGGATAGTTTTTATTTCCGTTCTGTGGAAAATTTACTCGAAGTGGAAACCCAACTTCTCAATACTTAATTTCAATACTAAAAAATAATATTAAATAAAATACAATAATTTTAAAGTGTAATACTTGAAAAAAATGTCAAACTATATTGAAGTAGCCAAACAGCTGTTAAAACAAAACCATTTTATAATACAATACATCTTATAATCCAATTTATAAATTCATTTTACCCATTTTATAATCATTATATAATCCAATACAAATACATTTTAAAACCATTTTATATTTAATTTATATATATTTTACATTTATATATACAATTTATATTTAATGTATACATTTTAAATCCATTTTACCATTTTATAATCAATTTATAATCCAATATATAGGCGCTTCTTTTTTCCCCTCCGTAACAAATAATATCTATATCTAATTTTTTCCAATTGTTTTCAACTTTCCGTGCGTCTATGCAACGGGTGCTGGATCTATCAATTGATACAGTTCACACTCACAAATTATCTTGCATACAATTTCCTTTGTTGCAGAAAGAAAATTTTCCAAATAAAGCATAAAGTTCTCCTGACTCAAAAGTATCCGGCCTGTTGTGTATTTCCAGTTTCACCATTTTTACCCACCGACTAGGTACTCTCGTTAACATATTAGTAAGATTATCTTTTGACGATATCACCTTTACGTCAACCTTCAAGTTATGATTGTCAAACTCCCAAAACATGTTTACTCGTATTAATACGAAGCATGTTTACAGTATTAATGATAAATTAATACGAGACTACAAGCATCACGCAACCAAGCGCACACCGGCAAGTGGCTCACAAATTTTCCACAAATAGAAAACACCGTTCTTTTCAATAATTTTCGCTAAATTTTGTCCATTTAATTTTTTGTCGACTATATAAGTTTTCCTTCGACCTTTTTAATCGTCAAGCGAAATACTCGCGTTCAGTCAACATCATCTTTACTTTTTAAGCCGTAAATTAAAAAACACTTTCTTACCAAATTCTTATCAACAAAATTATCATCCTCTATAACAATGTCCTTTTACTTACTTTAGTGTCTTGTTCGACAATGGCGTTCACTACAACTTTATAACCGTTTGTGCCTCACTGAGTCCGAATTTAAGCTGCTCAAGAAAATAGCCTTTATTCTGAAACCATTTGATACGGCCACAATGTCTCATCCACTTTCAGCCGGAGTTATGTTTTGCGTAGGTCAATGATTGCTTTTCTGTCACTCATTCGCCTCCACTGCTTCAATTTTTCCACACAGACGTCTGAATATCTTGGGAATAACTCGATTAACTAGTTAGTTTTTCTGCAGTCCAACACCGGCCAAACTTTATTTTTATTCCGTTAAACAAATCCAATAAGGGGTAGCTAATTTTTTAGAAGTCTCATCATATGTTTATTGATATCATGTCATGTTATCAATAAACATCATAGTTTCATACACTCTCTTACTTCATTCTCGTACTTGTACAACTTTTTCAAAACAGCGTACTTACCCTGAACTACTTTAAGTACAATGTAAGTGAATTATTTGCCGTGAAGTACGAAGTACTTTCCCCTGAAGTACGTGAAGTACAAAGAAGGTGACTTCTTCTAGTAGCCGTATTAAACTCATTCCAAGCATTGAATCTGCTCTTAAAATTTAAAGACTTGCTACTAAAACTTGATCAAACATGTGCATCCGATTGACCTCAACAAAAATTATCTTCGATCCAACGCATCATTGTATTTTTGTCAAATGTTGCCGCTTTTAAATTGTTGGACAGCACAAGTCGATCATTAAAAACCAATTACAATTACAGGTAACGTTCTTCCTCTCCCATTCAGTTCCTCACAAGCACACTTCGCAGCAACAGAAGATAAACTCGACGCCAAGTAAAATCGACGTCTTGCACATTTACATATATATATATATATATATATATATATATATATATATATATATATATATATATATATATATATATATATATATATATATATATATATATATATATATATATATATATATATATATATATATATATATATATATATATATATATATATATATATAAACACGGAAATAAACACATACTGAAACTTTTTAGACCCTGTGTAATAAGAATAACTAATATATAAAGTATTTCACGACCAGAAGGTAATACACAGTTATTGCAATTAGTTTAAGACAATCTAAACTACTGCGTATAGAATGTAACAGGCTCAACAAAGAAAAACTTGAAAGTCAGCAAAAGGATCAGCCCTTTAGTTTTGCCATCCGTAGTGGTAGAGTCACACGCATTGGTGGAGTTTGGGACTCAACCCTTGGAAAAAAGTTATGATCCTAGACACGTTAAAACAGAATTAAAACTTAAATTAGTCACCAACAGAATCAATAATAATATAAAAATGATTATCAATAATAAAAAAAACACAACACTTTATCTTAACAATTTTAGTTGTTTTTATACAAATGCGACCTCGTTAAACGCAGAGAAACTTGCCGAGCTGCAAAGCCTTATTCAAACTTCAAAAGCACCACGAGTCTTGTCTTTATAACAGAAACATGGTTTAATGAAAACTCTATCTTTAATCTCACTAATTATATCACATATAGGCGTGATCGCATTTTTACATCTAATTAAGTCGAAAAAAACGCTACTCTGGCCTTCTTATCGCAGGAGATTTTAACCTTGACCATACCACATGGCATGATAACACAGCAATTACCACAAACTCACTAGCTGAAGACTTTATTGAAACATTTGATTCAAATCATTTAACACAGCATGTCAATTTTTATACTTTTCAATTGAACTCTATATTAGGTCCATCTAGCACTCTAGATCTTATTTTAACTGAGTTATCTCAACGTATATTTTCTCTTAAAAGACATTCTCAACTGGGGTGCACTAAAAAAGGACAAGCTCATTTAATTCTAACTTGGAATTTTGCTGTAGAATCTTCAAACCCTCCTAGAAATCGGTTTTCTTCATCTCAACAAGATTTTAAAAATGGTAATTTCGATAAACTAAACATGTATTTCAAAGATATTGACCAGGTTAATCGTTTTAAAAATTTAAATATTATTGATTGTTATAATGTATTCCAATCTATCTATATTGAAGGATGTAATCTTCAAATACCAGCAATCAAATCGAATTATTCTGTTTTACACACACCTTGGATCACAAAAAAAGTAATCTCTGCTATAAAAAATAAAAAAAAACTTTATTATAGAAGCAAAAACCCAAACTGGCTTCTGGACACTAAACTATACAATGATAGCTGCAATAAAGTAAAACAAACTCTAACTCATTCTATTGCGCAATTTGAAAAATCGATATCCGAAAAAGCCAAGGCAAATCCAAAACTTATATATAGGTATATAAACATAAAACTTAAAAATAAAAATCAAACAAGGTCTATGAAAGAGCCAAATGGAAACATTACTTTTAATGAAAGCCATATAGCTACGATCCTTGACAATTACTTTTCATCTGTTTTTACTCCTTTAAGTTTGAGTTAATCGCTGTCAACAATTGAAAAGCGCACATTTTCTGTGATTGATGAGGCGTCAGTTTTGAATAGACTTAATGAGAACTGCATACAAGTGTTACTCTCAAACCTAAACTTGCATAAACCAGCAGGCATAGACGGCATTCACCCACACGTCCTCAACAAATGTTCTTCACCTCTGAACGTGCTCATTACCTACATATTTATAAAATCTATTTGTGAAGGTTGAGTCCCAGCCGCGTGGCTGGAAGCTAACATAAGACCGCTTCACAAGAAAGGATCTAAACCTGATGCATCAAACTACAGACCGATTTCCCTAACTTCTGCCTGTTGCAAAATCCTAGAGCGTATTGTAAAAGATTGTTTAACCGAGTATCTAAGTGCAAATAATCTTTTATCTCAAAATCAGCACGGGTTTGTTCCAAAAAAATCAATCATTACCAATTTATTGGAAACTGTCGATCAGATCTCACACTTAATGGCAAGAGGCTATAGAGTAGATGCTTTATATCTAGATTATGAAAAAGCGTTTGACACACCTCCTCATGATCTTATGCTCCACAAACTTTCTGGTTATGGTATCTCTAATATGCTTCTTAATTGGATAAATTCTTTTTTTTCTAAAAGAACAAAACAAGTTGTAATGGGTTCCACCATTTCAGATTTGTTACCAGTCACCAGTGGTGTCCCTCAAGGATCTGTTCTAGGACCTCTTCTATTCATCTTTTACATTAATGACATAACAGACCTAGTTAGCAATCCAATGAAGTTATACGCTGATGACAGTAAAGTTATTTCCACAAATTCTACACCTGAGAGCCCAGCTCTGCTCCAGATTGATATAAATCACATTGTGTCTATTTCACACAACCTCAAATGGGATACAAACGTTAAAATAATATCATCAAAAGCTAATTCTGTCCTTGGTCAACTAAAGAAATCATTTATTTATAAAAATGCACAAGTTTAAAAGAGGCTCTGCACATCGCTGGTTAGACCTCACCTTGAGTATGCTGCTCCTGTGTGGAATTATCTTTCTGCACACAAAGTTGAAAAACTTGAAAAAGTCCAAAACGGTGCCACCGAAGCAATTCCATCTCTCAAAGCGTTATCCAGTGAAGCCAGATTAGCACACCTTCATCTTACATCACTAAATGAAAGACGCAATCGATCTAATTTAATATACAACTTCAAATTTATAAATAACTTAGAAAATATTTATTGGATTAACTCATAAATTGGCTATCCATCTGTGCGAATAACTAGAGGACGCTCTCATCGTCAATACAAAGAGTTCTTTAATGCTTCTAACCTCAATAACAATATGCGTGCTATTTCTACTAGACTCAATTTCTTTCCTAACAAAGTAGTAAACCGATGGAATTCACTCCCACAAACTGTGATTGACTCTCGTCATCTTAATGAATTTAAAAACCGTTTAGACAAACACTGTAGCCAGCACTAGTATTACAGTTAATGTACCGAATTGCTGCTACAGCTCATTGTCTACTGGCAAAGAGCTAAAGGGTTGCTACCCCTTTCAAGCGACATATTATTGTTCGCCGCAGCTTATCATTATTATTATTATTCTTATAATATATATATATATATATATATATATATATATATATATATATATATATATATATATATATATATATATATATATATATATATATATATATATATATATATATATACTCTACCGACATTTTCGAGTCTAAATTATACTTTAATTAAAATGTTTACAAAAACTAAATTTTATTACACATTTTTGATCAATAGTTTCCAATTTTAACTTGCGTTTTCTAGTTGTACTCGTACCAGTTTTGATTTTTCAAAATAATCAGTTATTCAGTAAATAGCCCACTGTTAAGAAATAGTCTTAATAATACCTTTACTAGAGTGACAATTAATAAAATTTGTGTGTGTTATACTTTTTTGTAGAAAAAAGAAAAATAACGAGCACAGAATTTTGATATTTATAATTTGGCAAAAATTGTCTAAAAATTGTAACAAAAAAGTGAAAAAATGGGTAAACAAAAGGAATTAAAAATTGCTGAAAGATAAAGAATTCAAGTTTATCAAGGTTATTCACAAGTCGAAATTAAAAAAAAAATGAAAATTTCAAGATGTTGTGTCCAAAGGACATGACATAGACACAAAGAAATTAGTAAGAATGCAACTAGAAAATGTACTGGAAGGCCTAAAAAAACTAATAAATTACAAGATAATAAAATAAAAAAGAATTGTTTATCAAATAGAAGGTACACCGCCGAAAAAATCAGGTCTATGTACAATCAATTTAATGATCTTAAAATTAGCACTTCCACTGTGAAGAATCGATTGAAGAAATTTGGCTTGCATGGGCGTGTAGCTGCTCGTAAACCATTATTAAGACCAATTACAAAGACAAAAAGGCTAAATTGGGCTAAAAATCATTAACACTGGTCAATTGAAGAATGGAAAAACGTCCTTTGGACAGATGAATCAAAGTTTGAAGTTTTTGGTTCAAAACGTCGTGTTTTTGTGCGAAGATTACTACTATTACTAGATCATAACAGAAAATAACGTTACCTAATTAAAGTTTCTACTGCCATTTTGACGCTAAGCTATTACAAGATATTAATTTTTTTTAGACCAGAAATAAAAAGGATTTTCTACTGATAAAACTCTGTTGATGAAATACTTTAAAATACTGATTTGACAGTAAAAACCAGTTTTGTTTTTAAGGCAAAGTAAGTTTTAGGTTGATCTTACATACTTAGTAATAAATGTTTGTTCTTAAGATTCTTAAGGAAAAATGATTTTAAGTTCGAAAAAATTAACATAGTATAACAATGATTAAAAACAGATGCAATCTGACATTGGCGGATCCAAACTATGTTATTAAGAAAATATCATATAGCGGCAGCATCCTAAAAACAAAACTCCAGACAAATACCTTGAAGAAACACTGTTTCCATTTTAGAAAACCCCATAAGGACCCTTTTACAATTAGCAGTAATGAAAATAAACTAAAAATAAGATTGTTATGTGCATAAGCAAACATATCCTAAATGGTTGCCAATGGTCTGGTTAGAAAAAAAAACCCAAACGGACACGTCAAAAAAAGAAACAGTGCAATAGTGAAAGTACCAAAAAGATCCAAAAAGCCTCAAAAAATTCAAACATAAATTTATTTCCAGCTATATCAACAACAATTGTCTTCATGATTAAAACTTGCGCGAACCACTTAATGCAGATTCTTGTAATCAATTAATGTTTCATCAGAACTTTCCAGTTAACACCATTTAATTGAATGTCAAATGTTTCACTTTATTAGAATTGATGAGTGTGAGAAGGTATTATCAGGTGTCGACTGAAACTAAAACGTAGCTTGCTTAAACTATTCCATTTTGCAATAACATCTAAAAAGTTTCCAACTAAATATAACGTTTTTGAAACTCGTTATATTTAGTTGGAAACGTAAGATTTTAATTGAAAATCTTACGTTTCTCAATTAAAATCTGCTAAATTCCAATTACATATTGCGTTTTTAAATAACAACTTTTATTTTCTCAGTTACATCTGAAAAAAATGTAGAATTTATACGCTTAAATGACTCGTAGGCATACGCGCGCGTTAAATATATTTTTAATAACAAATTTAAATTTTGCTGGACCAAAAAACTCAAAACAAACTTATCATTTGTTTATATCTGATGGTTATATATTTTTTGACGATTTTTTGTCTTTCTAATTCAAAGTGCAAACATGTTTAAGGCTTCGATAAGATTTTTATAAAGTAAAACTTATAAATAAACATGAAATGCGACAAAAAAATTAAAAACAAACTTACTGCATAAAAAAAATAAAACAAGCAATCCGCTAAAAAACGTTATGTACGCTTCTTGTAACATCTTCAATCCTCCATATAAAATGTTTTCATTCGGTTGACAATTTTTGAATTAAAGGAAATTTTCAAAAGAACTTTGTTCACAAATCTGCGCATTATACTTTTTATGGCTTATTTTAAATTTGTATTAATGGCTTAATCTGCTTATTCTTTTCACGTTTTTTTTTAAAATGACTTTACATTCAATGTATTTCATCTCTGTAAAACAACTTCTCTATAATATGATTTTTCTTTAAACTCGTCTCTATTATAAAATTTTTAAACCAGCTTCAAAAACCTTTAAATTGCTTTTTTTAATAGATCATTATGATGAAATAACAGTTGACGAGTTTTTTTTCTTCATGTTTTTTATGCTATGTTTAATATAGCATAATGAATCCTCACACTTCTTGTCAACTAGAAAAGAGCTCTTGGGGTAGGGGGAAGCTGTCCTAAAAGGCGACTTTACAAAAGTATTTTTTTTTTGTAAAAATATAACAGTACTATAACGCAATCTAATATCTAAAAATATAAAGTATAAAAAACTAAAACATCTAAAAACACAACTGCTAGCTCTAATAGATACAAAAGGGCAGTGTTACAACATAATACAATGAAATACTGAAACGAAATTTTTGGCTGAAGCAGTTCTAAAGAATGCAATAAGTTCTATTTTTATGAAACTTACGTCTAAATAATTGACGTCTTAATAATTGACGTCTTAATAATTGACGTCTTAATAATTGACGTCTTAATAATGACAATAATGACTTTATTAGCTATTGTTATCAACTTTTTTTTAAAGTTATGTGATAAATTGATTAAAAATTTGATTAAAACAGTTATTTTAAAATATTTATAAAAATATAAATAGTTAATATAATGGTTTTAGTATAATAATTAGAACTAGCATTCCAATTTCTAAAACCGTTCTAGAGCTCTTGTTTAGATGACTCAGAGTAAGAATTCTAAAAAAAAAAACGAGATTCAAACCAACCAACAACTTCAAAGGTTGCCTTATCCTAAATGAAATTGAAACAGATTGCTATTTTTAATTTTATTATCGGGGTTATGTTAAGTGCATCTCTTCATTTAGTTTAACGGGAAACCTATCTCAAAAGTTTTTAGAAATCTTTTTAATGTAACATTTAGCTTTTTTTATTATGTAACATTTTTTGTTCCAATTCTCAAGCTAAAAAAAAATTTGATCAAGCTTTTGTCCTTCTGATTTGCTAGCACAAATAGCTAAAACTCGGATTGCTTTTATGCGAAAATAAAAAATATGAAGAAAGTAAAAAAAGTAAAAAAGAACAGGAATCAGGTAATGAAGGTAATCAGAAAAAAAAGATCATTGAACAAAGAGAAGTCAATTGTTATTACCAGTAAATATTGTGAGCCCTATCCCTAAACAATAATAGCTTATTTAAAATATCTTCTTTTCTAAAATAGCGAAATCTTTTTACTCTATGTATTTATTCCCTAAGATGATTTTTGACAACAATCCAGCTATTAAACATCAATCTAGTTAAAGACCTAAGCATGAATCTCCTTAGTTTTTATGAATCAGATATAATTAGCGAGCGTATAATTATATAATTAAATAACGCTGGCTCTCTAGCTTTACTCCTAGTTTACATATACTTTTCAAATTCTAACTTGATAGATTTAAAAAAGTTGGTATTGTTATATTTCATTAGAATTGTTTTATATCTTAATCATGAAAAATTATAAAGAAGTTGAAGATAATGTTTTTGATTTTTAAGTACAGAATCGAGTGAGCATTTGAGCGGCGGTGGTGCAGAGGTTAGCGCGCGTGCCTCAAAAGCTAGAAATCCGTGGTTCAACGCCACCTTTGGTCAAGTTTTATAACATCGGTAAGGAAGGAGGCGTGAACTTAGTTTCATATGCTCTTCCACGGTGTTCTATTATAAGACTGTGAGGATTTCTTGGGTATCTGTGATGTAAGGATTTCTGTGAGGATTTCTTGGGTATCTGTGATGTAAGGCTGTAAAGATTTCTGTGAGGATTTCTTGGGTATCTGTGATGTACGGATTTCTGTGAGGATTTCTTGGGTATATGTGATGTAAGAATTTCTGTGAGGATTTTTTCACATAAAAAAACTAAGATTGAATTCTTTTGCAAGAATATCTATGTATCATTTTTTATGAATCTCTGTGTATCATGTACTATTCATGATGAATACCTACTGATGCCATTTGTTCTCCGAGTTTCTTCTATTCCTTCTAAACTTTCTGCTCACACAGTATGTTAGTATGCATTTTCAACTTAGATAAGTGTTTTTAACTAATTTATTCCTTTTTAACTAATTCATTCCTTTTTAACTAATTTATTTTGTTTTTTAAGAACATTAAACTGCTAATTATTACTAAATAGAGAATTTACTTTACAATTTTTTCATATAACTTTTATTTTATATTTTATAGTTAAAAGAAATTAAAAAACTTAACATAATCTTCAAATATGATATATTTACAAAAATAGAATTCTTCCTGTATAATATTATACAAAAACATAATATTATTACAGTAAGCCTAATGCTATAAATGTTAAAACAATTTTAAAAAAAAATGTTAGATTGCGTAAAATAAAAAAATATATAAAATTAAAAGTAAAAAATAAATTTTTCTGTTTTTTTAAAATTTTATTTTATTAACAATTTTTTTAACAATTTATAATATTTAACCATAACAATTAACCATAATTTTTACAATGAAAAGACTAAATATTTTAATACGTTTTAAATACATTGGCAATATAATCACGACTGGCGAAGTTGCAACGAAGAGGATGGAGAAAATGTAACCATATGAATTATCTTTGAGCTGGTATTCTCAACCAGCAAGCAGAGATCGTCATAAACAACAAAGACGATGAACTGCCTCAAAAATCAAATGATAAGAATGTCCCAAAAAGTGAAAACAGTATACACTTTAGTGTTATCATTTTAAAAAAGCATTTTAAAAGAATCTAACTGTTTTTTTTTATAGATCAACAATAATGGTGTTGTAATTAGCAGTGTAGACGATGCTGGTAATATTAAAGATGAAAATAATGTTTTTAAATACTAGGCGATGTTTGGTCCCAGCAATAAAAAAAGAAACCGTTCTGTTCCTATGGAATGTGATGAAGCTGCTTATACAAATTTTAGGAAGATAACACTTGAATTTTATAATTCTTTCTTAGGTAAGATAGCAATTGAATTTTATAATTCTTTCTTAGGTAAGATAGCAATTGAATTTTATAATTCTTTCTTAGATATTTTATAGTGACTATTGTTTAATTAAAAAATTTGTTTACTTGAACAAGTTTGTCCTAGAAAAAAAGAACCAAAAATGTATTTGGAGTAATACATTTGAGTAAAAATTCTATGAAAATTACTAGGAAATTACCTGTTGACGATGGTTGTTTCCTTTCGTACAACTTTTTACGTTAGCTTCTGGATAATAAGTTTATAAACAATGCTTTTGACAAGTCTAGATGTTTATGTGACTGGTTATATAAAACCTGCTAATGGAAGAGTATCGGTTAATTTACCTCATAGAACAACTGTTTTATCAGTTAAAAAAAAATTATTAAAATACACTGAAGAGTGTCAGTTAATATCTTATAAAAAAATTTACTTCTTGTGTTGTTAAATTCTTTATTTGTGAGAATTCTACATTCTAGAACTTAAATATATCTAGTTCTTAATTTTTAATTGTAATTTTTGTTGTACCTCATATAGAAGTTGTACCTCATATAGAAGATTATCTGTATTATTTCAGTAACATAAGTTAGATGTGAAAAATTGTTTTCAAAAACTAAAGTTAACCATGAAGAGTTTCCGATATTCTGTAAAATGACCACTTGGATAAAAAATGCGAGTCGCATATGTTGTGCTACGGTGGCGCAGTTGTTTGAGTTTTGGCTCAGAACCAAGAGGTCTGTGGTTTGACACTGGCTTTATCCCAATAAGGAATTGGTAAGGAAGGAGGCGTAAATTTAGCTAAATGCTCTTTCGCGGTGCTCTGTGATAAGTCCGTAAGAAATTTTGGTAGTACTTTAATAGCCAGAAAAAAAAAAGAAAAAAAAGATGTTTGCCAAGAAAAATCTATTTGATAGTCTAGAGTGTGATACAATTATTCTAAGATGTGTAATTTGTAATTTTGTCCTCTAAATTTAGCAGTTATACAAGTTTAGCTGTTATACTTTCCAAATCACTCTGTACTTTTTTATTTAATTATAAATTGGTTTGCTTGTGATTTTAGTTTCATGTTACGGCTTCTTTGTTGGAAAGCAGTATATGTATGTAGGGAGGGCCCCTTAGTTAATTGTCTGGACGGTAAAATATATTTTGCCAATCCGCCATCAGGAAAGAGGGAGTAAAACTTTAGATTGTTTTATTTCTAGACTTCAATCATCAATCTTTTTTAAAAAGCATTCTCTTTTGATATAACTATGAATTGTATCAAAACAGAATGCTTTTCAAAAAAGATTGATCACCTATGGACGTGACTTAATATTACAAAGTTCAACTGGTTTTTGTTAGAGTGATTTATAAAGTGAAATAAATCACTTTCGGAAATTACTTTAAGAGTGTTCGTTAAAGTGATATAAATTAATCCCTTTATCAAAACCAATTGACTTTTGTAACATATTTTAAAAAAAATGTTACTGTTTTTAAACAAAATATTGTTATATTTAAACTATCTTTTATAAAAATTTTGAGGTTGTGTGTTATGTGTTGGAATGATGAGGATGCAATATTTTTTTTTTCAACATTTGAGAATTCACTAAATGAATTGACTTAAACCCGAATTCTCGAGAGTATTAAAAGTTTTACTCGAACTTTTTATGCAATGAAACGCGTTAGGGGTTGTCCATTAAGTGCGTACGCTTTTATTTCGTTTCCTCTTCTCCCCCGCATTTTGCTGTACACTTTTTTGAGTATCCTTCACCTCTCTAAAAGTACCTACCTAACAATTTTTATATTTTTTCTAAATTTAGTGTCTTTATACTATTATAATTGACCACCTGCCCTCCCATTTTATATCCGCTATTTGCAGACCCCTTTTCTCCATCCAAGCGTACATTCTTTTTAAACAATCCCTCATGTAAAGTTTTATTTATAAAGTTTTATTTGTGTACATAATTTTTGTTAAAAACGTTGTTTTTGTTTTTTTTAACATTTCATATCATTTTTTAGTTATATACTACTTTTTACTTTAAAAACTAAAATAAACGTGTTTAAAATAAACGTGTTTAAAATAAACGTGTTTAAAATAAACGTGTTTAAAATAAACGTGTTTAAAATAAACGTGTTTAAAATAAACGTGTTTAAAATAAACGTGTTTAAAATAAACGTGTTTAAAATAAACGTGTTTAAAATAAACGTGTTTAAAATAAACGTGTTTAAAATAAACGTGTTTAAAATAAACGTGTTTAAAATAAACGTGTTTTACCTATAACTTTTAAATAACTTAAATATTAATTGGATGTTTGGTTTGTTTTTCTTGTTATAACAAAATTTAACTATAGAAATATATTTGCATTCAATATTTGGTGCTCAACTGTCTTCGGAACCTTTATTTTTACATAACAAAGAAATTAGTGAAATACATTGATTTAAACGACAAGATATGAAAAGCCTTTAGTAGTATATGTAATGCCAGGTGAAGGAAAGACACAAATTGTCAGAAAATACTGTGAAAAATATCAAATGTTTTATAAAAACATTCTTTGGATAAATGCGGCATTTTGGAAAAATACAGAGTTCCATAAATAGACTTTGTCAAAAACTAGGACTTCATACTAATGACTCAAAAGACAATTCCTTCGATATTGATGTGGTTATTGAAAAAATACATAACTAGCATTTTGTTGTTCAAATTTCAAAACACATGAAACTAACCGAAGAATACTTGATTGATGACATCATTAGATTATTGGTCAATTATTCCATAGATTGTTTTGGCGATGGAAAATATTTAATGCACAATCTGACACAGTAATCGTGCAAACACTTTCAAAGTAAAAATTCCAGTACAAAAACCTTCCACGTTCTTATTGAAAACTATTTTATTTTTGAGTTGAAAAACATAACAGATAATGGTGATAACGGAAATCACTTTTATTTCATTTTTGGTATTTGTTTCAAAAAAAAAAAAAAAAATGGCGTAATCCTTTCACCAAGCATCAAGTGTTATATATAATTTCTTAACATGTAATGTTTTATTTCATGAAGTTATTGAAATACTAAAAACTGTTCAAATTTTTAATGCAGAAACTTTTGGAAAAAATAATAAATCAATTCTTGAAACAAATTATAATATTGCAAACTGTTTGTGTGATATATCAAGGGGCGCCCAAAGCATTTTTTGGTCTTTGAGATAGCAAACATCCAGACATGGAGCAAACTCCAAACATTTATATGTTCATACTTATGTCAAATAAGGATGCTTTGCAAAAAATTGCAATGATTGGAGCTTGGGAACAAAAGCCCCAAAAATTTAGCCCTACCTGCCCCAAACGAGAGAGCAACTAGTTGATGAAATATTTTGTGTATTATTTTCAACAAGACTTAGATTCATTAATAAATTTAAAATTCTGTTGATAAAATACAAACTGAAATATATAAGCAAAAAAATTTTTAATTAGAATTATTCTTTTACATTGTTATACTACTTATGATACATTTTAGTTACATTGTTGTCAAATTTATAATACTACAAATTTCTATTAAAAAAATACAGTATTAAGATATATAAAGAAAAAAAATGATTCTATAGCGTAGAAGTTACTTTCAGATCTTAACGATCTACTTCGTGAAAAAGTTATTTCAATGTGAGATTACCTTTCAGCTGTTAAAAACTGAGAGAGAAACCAGTTGAGCGAAAGAAGCCATTAACTTTACAAACTTTAAAGAAGAAATCAAAAAACATTTTTACTCCTGTTAAAGGTCCAATTAATATAAAAGATTTCTTTAAACTTACATTGAAACCAGAAAGTTCAACACGTTCTCCCAGACCACAAAGCATTTTTTCCTGATGAAGAGATTTGGGATTTTTAAAAAAAAAATTAAATGGACGAAGAGATTTGAAAGAAAAAGATCAATTACCAGACTTTAAAATTCACAAAGAAACTCACAAATTATGTGGCTGAATTACCGCAAGACCACAGGCTTGAATCAGACGCTCTCATATTTATAAATGAGGTGTCACCAAAATTTAAGGGGTTAATAGAAAGTAAACAATAAAAGACGGACAAAAAGTTACACTGATTATAGTAACTTAGATTGAAAAAACTACATTTTGTGTTGAAAATGTTTACATTAAGGGTGAATCTTTTAAAACTATAAACTAATCCGTTTCTTAAAAAATTTATTAACGAAGGTTCTGGTTGGCGGCTTAATCGCTTTGAATCATTACACATTAGATTTGCAAACTATAATCCATTCCGAGGCAATAATTATATTAAAACACCTGAATACATTCTAAAGCGTTATGTTATAATTTTAAAAAGTAAGGAAAATCTATGCTTTGAGTGGGCTATCCTTAGCGCACTATACCCTGTAGATCCTCTTAAATCTGACCGCGAACATGGTAAAAAATATGGGAATAAGCATGCGGATTGCACGTCAAAGCGTAGCCAACATATCGGAGAGCTAAACTTTAAAGACATTGAATTTCCAGATATTAAAAAGTTAGAGTTACCGATATCAAAAAGTTTGAACCACGAAATCCAACGCTCTTAGTTAACATCTTTGCTTTGGGAAAAGGTTACTGTCCACTTTATATTAGTAATGAAAAGGATAAGATTGAAATAGATCTTTTATTTATTCTAGATGATAAGTCTTATTATGTATGGATTATTAATTTGGTTGGAACACTTTACTATACGAGTAATAAAAAATTAAAGCACCCATTTTGTTAATGCCTTCATGTTTTCAGCTTCACTGACTTGTTAAAAGCTCTTTGTGAGGATTGCCTGGGAATCGGAGATAAGGCTTAACGTACTGTAATGCCAGCAAATGATAAATATGACTAATTAAAACTGACTAATTATCAAAAGCAAATGTGTGAGCCCTATGCTATCTATGCAGATTTTTAATGTCTTAACATTCCAGTATAAGGACCACAGACAGAGAAACAAGCTTTAATTAAAAGCTCAACCCAATTGATTGCAAAGCAACTACTTTGCAGCTATTACTATGTAAAAGTTTTGAGCAATGGATTTACTAAACCTTTGACTTTATATCGTGGTGAAAATGTGGAGCGCTTCTTAGATAGCCTTAAAACTGAGTTGGAAGAAATTAATGAAGTTTTTGGAAATCCGGAACACATGGTTATGACTGATGAAGACAAACATCATTTGCGGAAGCTACAACTTGTTACATTTGTGACAAAATTCTCAATAAAGTCAGAGATTATTGCAACATAACGGGAATATATTGGGGTGTCGCTCACAAAGAGTGCAATTTTAAGCTCAAAAGTTTCGTATTTCATAATATATGCTTTGGTATAATTCTGTCTCATCATGTTTAAAAGATATTCTCAAGCTTCGTAATATTTTTATATATCCTTTTAATTTTTGTATCCATTGTTAAGGGATGTTTAAAACTAAAGGGGGTATGATTAGCTGTATTCAAAAGACTATTAAAAAGTATATGAACTTTGGCTTAGGTCAATTGCAATTTATTGACAGCTTACAGTTTATAAAATTATCTGTTGACACTTTAGCGAAAAACTTTGAACTGGACTATTAAAATATTATATAGTTGGATTAACAGAAAATGAGTTACTATTGCTGTAACGCAAGGACCCATACAAATACGTTGATAGCTTTAACATATTTAATAAGCAATACTTACCACCTTAAAAAGCATTTTACAGTAAATTAACAAGGAGTTGAGTTACTGTTGAGGAATATCAACACGCGCGAAATGTATGGAACGCTTTCGGTCGAAAAAATTTGTCGATTATCACAATATCTACATTAAAACGGATAAAAAACTATTAGCTAACGTTTTTAAAATATTTAGAACTACTAATATGAATTATTGCAGTCTGCACCCAGCTCACTACTTTTGATTCAAAACATCTCTATCTCCTCTTGACACCAAACGATGGATTGCTGCAGGTGGTACCAATACTTTTGCATATAGCCATAAAAATATTTGAAATATGGCTAAAAACTATCTATTAAAAATAGTGAAAATAAGCTTGAACTTTTGAAAATAGTCCCTAGCATTTACGGAAATATTATCAATAGCTTTGTGGGTTATTTAGTATTTAGTGGTATCAGTTGCAGCTCTTCACGAACGATGCGTCTATGTTAGGTCCCCCAACAAGGTAATAAAGTGCAGATTCTCTTTTTTGTCAAACAACTGAATCAATGAAATAGATTGTTAAAGACCATATTAGAGTTGGTTTTTTGTTTCCTCCTTCGAGCTCACCTGATGCATATAAATAGCGCACTTCTGCAATTGAGGGTAATAAAGTTTCTTTTAAACCTACTTTTTTATTAGCAGCCGTTGATGGAGCTGAAGTTTTTTTTACCATTTTAGAAGCATTATTTGGTTTTTCACCTAGCAAACAAAACATACTGTTTTTAATTGATTTAATTACGGCAGGCAAAATTTTAACCCATTCAACTAACGGGGAGATAAATTTGCCATATTTCTTGTTTTTAAGTCATTCACCAGCATTCTTGTTTATTAAGTCATTCACCAGTACCTTTTTCAAAAACTTTTGTAGCAGCTGAAAGCCATTTAACAGCGGCAAGCTTTTTCAAACTTGAGTTTTAACAGCTCTATTTCCATTACATATTTGTACAATATTAATAATTTTTAATTCGATAAAAATTGTTATAGTATAATACAAAATGGAATTTTAGTTGAAAAAAATAAAAAGAAGAACTTGGTGAATTTATCGATGCTAATCGAGCTAATTTTCATGAGTATACCAGCATTCTTAAAGATAGAAATATTTTGATTTTTCTCAAGACTGGAACTAGATACTTTATACTTTATTAAACTTTCGTAAAATTTACATAATTATTTTGAAAAATACTTTCATTGCTTTTCTAAGGACCTAAATAAACTTCAACTTTGTACAATTTAATAAAAGATATTATAATTTATTAAAGTAATCTTTTATTTACGATTAAAATTATTTATTAAGATATATTCACTTATCACATTTAGAACATTTAACTTTTCTACGAGTTTTAATCTCATTTTGAAGCAGAAGCTTTGAGATTTGAAATGATCTTTCAAAACAACAACAAAAACAGTTATATAAACCAAATTTTCAAGAAATTACAAAATTGATCTTCAAAAAAGTATTCAGATCTCAAAATATCATCGGATAACTATCAGAATGCCGTCAATTTTAGCTACTAATGCCCACTCATTACTAAACAAAGTTGACGAGCTCAGTATAAAAAACAGCGATAGTAAATACAACTTATTAGTTATTAGTGAAACCTAGTTTGACTCGACTATTCCTGATGGTTTAGTCGGCCTGATTGCTACTCTTTGCTGAGAAAGAATAGAAATAAACACGGTGGTGGACTGACAACCTATTTCTTTTCTTTTTTTGACTTTTGTCAACTAAAAATTAAAGTTCCTAATTTATTGAAAATAATTATTCTTGCAGTCAGGTTTCCAGTTCTAAACGCGCTTATAATTGCCGTTTATCATACATACAGCAATTTCACGACCGTCTTACAAAAATGAAAAAATTAAACCAAGCCAATAAATATAATACTATATATCAGTAGAAAGCTCTACTTTTCTTATTTCAGAAAATATATTGCCTGTTATAGTATGCCGCTACTATAAAAAATAATAAGTATGCCGCTATTATAAAAAATAGTATGCCGCTATTATAAAAAATGGACTGAAATAGAAGGTAAAAACAGGCGTTTTTGCGATAATTTAATTCATTTTTAATCGCTAAAGTTCTATTGAACCTATAAAAAATTCAAAAACTGTCTTGCTCATTGCAATTCAAAATTTGCAATTCAATTCAAAAAATGCAATTCAATTCAAAAACTGTCTTGCTCATTGCAATCAGGCTTTTAGCTGTACTAATCATTGCTACTTATGATAAAAACATACTTATTGCCACAAAAATTCAGAAAACCATTTATTTTAATCAAATGTTATTACCACTGGTCACGCTGTGATATGTTACGCTGTGACAATTAGGGTACCTATAATTTTATTTCTAAAACTAGTAAAGCTTAGGATATATTTCAGCGCAATGAGAACTCTATCTAGTACATCTAAAAAAATACAAACATGTTTTACAAAAGAGAATTCACATGGCGCAATCAGACGGTTAAATGTAGATTCGACAGAATCTACTGCCCTGATAAAGTCGCCAAAAAAACAACATACACCAAAATTCTCACCAACCCATTTTCCGACCACGAGTTCGTGTCAACAACTGTCAATATTAGTAAATTTAGGAGAGGACCAGGATACTGGAAATTAAATTGCTCCCTTTTGGAAATTGAGGTGCATAGGCAAAAAATTGAACTTTTAATTCAAGATTGGCAAACAAAAAAACGGTCCTATAAGTCAATTTTAAAATGGTGGGACGACAACAAACTTTATGTGAGAGCTGAATTACAACACATACAGGAAAAGTGCGAAAAAAAAAATGAAAAGGATTGAAAACGAAATCCAACGGGAGCGACAAAACGCTAACCCGAATTTAGAAAGCATCAAAAAAAAAACGCGATGCTCTTTTCTTGCTTCAGTTTCATGGAGCGTTTATTCGCACGAAACAAAAACTAATCGAAGAAGGAGAAAAGTCTTCAAAATTTTTGAATAATTTGGTTTTAAACTCGACAGCGGAACAAGTCAATTACCGAAATTCGCAAGAATTCGGTAATTGACTTGTTCCGGTTGTCGAGTTTTGGATAACATAGAGTGGAACAATGACACCGGTTTCAAAATTTTAGATGTTACCTTTTACACCAGACTGAGCGATACAACCAATTTCAACTGGCAAGTAGCTCTTAACAAAATAGAGAAAAAGCTCAAGTTTCTGTGACTGCATACTTTGTCACTTGGGGAAAGACTAATTTGATAAATACGCTAGTAATGCCAAAAGTGTGGTTTCTAGCAAACGTTTTACCCACTCCCAATTTGGTAATAGAGCGTTTGAATCGAGCCACTTTCGAAAATCTGTGGCAAAAGACCAATTTCAACCCGGTCAAACGAGAGACACCTTTCTTTCCCGTCAAAAGCGGGGGTCTAGGAATATTATCACCGAAGGAGCAAAGTCTTGCGATCCGCCTCAAAACGCTCTTTCAAATAAAAGAATGCGACGAGGACAAAACTCACGACTCTAACTACAAAACTTACTACTTTTCAAAGTATTGGGTGGCAAGTTAACTTGTAAAATTTACTAAGTTAAATCGAAGCTGGAACTTTTTAAGGCAAAACACTGTGATATTAATAGCGTGATCAGTATTAATATCACTAGTGAAGTTTCACAGGACTCTTTGCTGGGATCGTTTTTCTTCAACCTGTTAGTCAACGGTATGTCGGTTCTTAACCAATCCAGAAGTCTCTTTAATCTGTTCGCCAATGACGCTTCACTATAACATAATGTCGGACGCAATGACTCCTATAATTCGCAGGAAGAAGTTAATAATTTGCTAAGTTGATTATTGAGGCGCTAAAATGCATTTCAACGGCACAATAATTCAATTTATTGATTTCTCCTTAGAAGGTTTTAAGGGTTTCCCAATATTACTTGCAAGCAGTTAGTTAGAAACCCAACCTTTTGTCTAACTCCTCGGTGTGACTTTACAAAATAACCTTAAGTGGAACACTCATTTCAAAAACATCCATCAGAAATATTGCGTTGGAACGTCTGCTATCCATTGCCAGACATTTTTTGACATCAATCCTGATTTAATATGAAAAACATACCTTGTCTAAGTATTTTGTATATGACTTACGCTTGGCCTGTGTTTTGCAATTTTTCTAGGTCTCAATTTATGACATTTTCGACATGTGCAGCAATTATATTGCTGCACATGGTCGAAAACTTTCGTAAGATTTACAGTCAATTATGTAAATAACTTGTTGCTCCAATATGCCCCACAAAAGTCATTTTACTGAAATTAAAACAATTAAAAAAGTTCAATTCCAGATATGTTTTTAAAACCAGGTTCTAAAAGAGGATAAAAAAACTGTCTGAAAAATATAAATTTTTTATAAGTAAAGTAAATTAGCAATAGTTCAAGATAAATCTTTTGTCGTTGTATCCCTTAAGAAAATACGCAAATTTTATTTTTCTCAGATTTACTGATGCATTTTGGTACTTGCAATGCATTTTGGTAATTCTAAAATTATTTTTTTCATTGTCAAGTGCTCTCATTATTTTTTCATGCTCAATTAAATAAAGTTTATGAAATAAATTATATTAAAGTTGATTGATTAGAAAAATAAAAGTTATATATAGGGTCTCTACTTTTTATTTGACACCTTCAAAACTGGTAATTTTCCAAAGGATTTTTCCATTTCATCGATATAAAAAACTATCAAAAGTAAAACTTATAAATTTAGCAAATATGCAAACTTAAGTTTGCATATTTGCTAAATTTATAAGTTAATATCAAAATGTTATATATATATATAACATTTTGATATTAAGTTTTATGTTTTTATAGCAATTGCTATTATTTTTTATAGCATCAACAATGCTTACTTTTTTGAACGGAACTTCTCATTTGACTTATGTAACTATCAAAATTGCTTGTTTTGAGCATTTTAGCATCGCGTTTAAATTTTTGAGGTCATTTTAAATAGCATACATTTACTTTTTCTTAAAAATAAACCAAAATTCTTATATTATATTAAAAGAAAATTACTAAAGACAGTATTTTAAGGATAAACTTGTAATTCATTTTGCAAAAATCATATTCTTTTAACTATGGGACGAGGAAAACATGGAACAGATGCCTTTCGAGGACAACTACAGGCATTTTGAGATCAAGAATTGAACAACTCTGAAATAGCTCGAAGATTGGGTTGTTGTTGTAAAAAAGTTATCAATGCTATTAATTTATTTAACAATACTGGTTCATTAAGCAACAGAAAACATAAGTCTTGCGAACGAAAAACAGCCCCAACAGAAGACGCAGCCATTCTCCGTATTGCTAAGCTAAATGCTTTTGCTAACGCACCAAAAATTAAACATCAAATTGCTCAAAATTTACTATTCAATTTGTCTGTCAGCACTGTCAAAAGTCGTTTACGCGAAAATAAGCTATTTGGAAGAGTTGCCCCAAAAAAACCATTGGTCTCGAAACGCAATCTTGTCAGTCGTTTGAAATTTGCAAAACAGTACATACACAAGGAGTTACGTTTTTTGAAAAATTTGCTTTAGGCCGATGAGTCTAAGTTCAATTGCTTTGGATACGACAGAAAACAATATGGTTGTTATCCCCAAAACCAAGAACTCAGCCATCGGTATGCAAGGTATACATGCCTTATGCCAAGGAAAATTTTTCTTAGGTTTGGAAATTACAACAAGAAAACGACCCAAAGCACACGCCCAAAAGTGTTAAAATGTGGTTTAACGCTTACAAGATTGATGTTTTGGACGTGACTTTCCTAAATTCTGGACTATTATATGCGGGTATATTAATAAAACAACACGAAAACTTTTTAGATAAAATTTTTTTATTAGAATTAAGTCTTCGCGATATAAACTCTAGCCTTTAAACCATCATATTGTTAAGTACGCTCTTGCACCAGCTATTAGGGTAAACTGACCAATATCTGGGCACCTTGTATTTATTATATTTAATATATATATATATATATATATATATATATATATATATATATATATATATATATATATATATATATATATATATATATATATACACATTGCGTAAAATAAACAAACAAATTTGGATTTAAATAGGTTACTTAACGATGAATATACTTGAGTAAAGTTTTTAACAAAGTTAAAATTGACATGCGTTTAGGCATCATTTTTTAGATGCTAACTAAAAGACCTATATCTGACCATTTGAACTTAATTCTGGCCGCTTCCTCCCTAATTCTGGCTATTTAAGATCGTTTATAAATTACGCAAAAAAAAAAACGAACTAAATCAAGATATACAATCAAGAAATCATTATAATAAAAATTATAATATCAAGAAATTAAAACTTCCATATTCAAGTTAAATAAATAAAATAAAATAAAAGTTATTAATAGTTAAATTGTTAACAGTTTTTTTCTTTTCCAGTAAGTTTTGGACTAGTTTTAATCTTTTAACTACCTACTTTTTATTTATTAAATTAATGTTTTCTTTTTCTATCCTATTTGGATTGATTTTTTTCTACTTCTGCATGTTTATCCTCCAGTCATTCTTTAGACGTTTTTTTCAAAGGTTTGTTTGGTTTAAGTTAAAACATTAGAATCTGGATCTCATGGAAAATAACTTTTAAAAAGAAAATTTTTATAGATACTTGAATTTGGATATCTTATCCAGAGTTACCGTTTGGTTTTTTTTAAGCCAGATTTCTCAAATCTGGTTGTTTTTTTTTTAGGTTTTGCTTGAAATTTTTTTTCTGGTTTATTTTAGAAAATCTGGTTTAAATCTGGTTTTTTTAAAAGTGTTTGGCTTTATTTTTTCTTTTTTGGTTATTTTATTAAATCTGGTTTAATTCTGCTTTTTTGTTGTTGTTGTTGTTGTTAAATAATTTAATCAAGCTTTTTTGTTTCATAAAAAAAGTGAAATTGAGCGAAATAAACAAAAATGAATGAAAAAACGAATGAAAAGAAAAAAAGAGCGAAAATGAGTAAAAAAAAATTTTATTTGTTTATTACGGCTTATTAAAGAAATTTAAAGAATTTCAAAGAATGAATTAACTCTCACTCATGAGTTTTAACAATTTTAAACAATTTATTTGGACTCGGCCCATTCATTTAAAAGTCGGTTTTTTGCTTTAAAAAGTTTTTTTGAATAAATTTGCGAATAAATTTTTGAATAAATTTTGAATAAATTTTTGAATAAATTTTGAATAAATTTTGTTTTTTTTTTGAATAAATTTTGAATAAATTTGAAATGCATTTGCGGAAAATATTAGAAAATACTTTACTAAGGTAAAACGATTGTTTCTGCGGATATTGAAAATTTAGTAACTGTTACTATTCAAATAACAACTAATTAATCTTTGCTTTCTTCTTATAATATCTAACTTAAAAATTGATCATACCTAATGGTTATTAAGTTTAATAATCTGTAGCTTATACTTAACTTTTTGTTTTAGATTAACATCTTTAAATAGGCAATGCCAAACAAAAATCATATAAAAACTCTCGTAGTTATCGAAGTGAGTGGGAAAAAGAATTTACCTGGGTAAAAAAAAGCTCTGATGCATCTGAACAAGCTTTGTATCGCCTCTGCTGCACTAATGTACATCCACACAAAGGTAGCTTAGAGCAACATCAAAAGCAGCTTCACACATTAAAAGAGAAAAAACCTTGAATATGCGTGAGATATTTTTCAGAAAAAGAGAAACAGATTGTCGATGACTTCTTTGGCCTCATTCAAGTGATCTCAACAACAGGCAAAGATCTCTTTAATGATTTGAATTTTAAACTCCACTCTATTGGATTAACTCTTGAAAGCTGCATCCGATACAGTTCAGATGGTGCTTCAAATGTTATTGGCATACATAACTCAGTCTGGTCTAGTGTACTAACTAAATCGCCTAACTGTATTATGAGGTGCATTTGTCACTCTCTAAATCTTGTGGTGCAAAATTCCTTTAATGCAATTCCATCTCCAGTCGGCTTTCTTCTGAGCGAGGTTCCCCGGTTTTCTTAACAAGAGTATTCTTCGTCGAAACGAGTATGAAAAGCTATTTGAACTCATGATTCCAAACAATAAACGCGTGGGAACCCCGTCCCCTTTTCAGAAGTTTTTTGCAGCTCGTTGGTTGGTTCGAGGAAAGTATTTTTATAATTTGCTTGTGAATTGGCAAGAACTAAAAGCATTCTTTATTTGTGCTGAAATGAATGCAAACTCTGAGGTCCGTTATAAAATCTCTTCAATATGTAAAATGTTCCAAGACAACACCCTTTACCATTATGTTGTTTTTCTCACTCCAGTCATTCAAGAGTTTGAGCGTCTAAATTTTCTCTTTCAAGGGTCAAATGTTGATCCAGAAAATCTAATGAATGAGCTAAATATGCACCTCAAAAGTTTAAAGCAGCGTGTTTTTGATACCAAAAGCTTTGTACTTTCTCTTCAGTGTGTTGATTTTGGAGCCAAATTTTCCTCAGAGTGCGGAAAACAGATCAATTTTTCACGGCTTGTCAAATCTGTCTCCGATGAAAGTTCTTTCCCAAGTTAAAAAGGTTCCATTTTCAAAGTTATCTTTTCCTCACCTAATAAGTACAAAAAGTCAAGAAATTGAAAACCAATACAGAAAATTCAGTATCGTTGAATGGACTGAGCCTGATATTTTTAAAGAAAAAGAAGTTCCTAAAAATACTGCTGAATTCTGGATAACTTTAAGGGACTATGTTGACATTTTTGGACATCACGCTTTTCACGACATTTCTGACTACTGCCTTACTTGTCTATGTATTCCTGTTTCTAACGGCTTTGTTGAGAGAGTCTTTTCACAGGTCACCTATGTGAAAAGCAAACAGAGAAACAGAATGTCAAGCCAAGTGTTAGATGCGGTCATTCGCATAAAATCTTATTTAATGAGCCAAAAGATTTGTTGTAAAGACTTTAATATTCCCAAATCAATGATTTTGAAAGTCGGAAATAAAATTTACACAACAGATGCATGCGAAAAAGAGGACAACCTTCACGTATTGGCGGAACTTTATTAAATGTTTTAGAGATTAATACTAAACCAAATAAATTTTTGAATAAAATATTTCTACTTTACTTCTTTTTTTATTTTATTTTTTATTCTGGTTTATTTCTGGTTTATTTTTTATTCATTTTTGGCTTTTTGCCAAAAAAAAACCTGGCAACCCTGATCCCATCTCCGTTTTTTTTACTAGTTGTCCGATATTTAGTATTAATATTACCAAAAACTAAATTAATTAATAAGGGTGGGTTAAAAACAGCATTTGCACGATTAACTTTGCACGGTCAAAATTGCTTAATTGCTAAATATGTAAAAATAGAAAAGTCAACTTCTTTTTCAATTGATGGAAATGATTGATTCATTTTTCTATTTCACAATGGCCATAAGATTCTTGATCACTTAAGTTATTCAACATGTTCCCACTGTTTTGATAACTGGCCTCCATGTATAAAGAATTAGGAATATAAGCTTCAGCTGGAACAATATTTAGATCATACGGATAGATTTCATAAGCTCGAAAACCAGATATAATATTACTTAGGAAAAAGATTCTCTCCAAGCCTGTTTCATTAATCCGCATAAGCTTACTCTAGTAAATAGTGTCCAGGAAAAATTACTTATCAAATTTTCACATAATATTCTGTTAGCTTTGGGCCAAATACTGTTCTATTACAAGCCTGAAGCCAGTTGTAAGTGTGTTCAGGAAGCTTAACAATATATATTTTGTTTGCCACAGCCACATCTAATAACTCAACTAAGTTGTGTAGGTTGTGGCCATCTAGAATAAGTAATGGAGGTGTATTAAAACCAATTTTTGAAAGAAATGATTTTTAACCAGAGAAACACAGTACCCTGCTTTGTCCAACCATATTTAACAATATGTAACTTTCTAAAACACTCCATGTTCTTCCTTCAGGGACATTTCAATTGGAAAATTGTGGGGAGACTTTTGGTTTTTCCTTAAAACATAAAGTATGGTGAAAGAGGGTATCTATTGTATTGACACAAGCTGTTACAGTGATTGTTTCCCAATTATATATTTGACTATGCAGATGTTTATACCACTTTTTTAACAATTACTTTTCCAGGGTGAGATATGCAGATATTATTTAACTAAATTTCATATCAGACTCATCCATGTTCCTTATATTTTTCGGTTTATTAATTAAATTGTTATTCATTTAGACGTTTTTAAGAACAGAAAAATATTTTGAAACTATACAAACTTTCATGCACTTATGTAATATAGTAGCACCCTCTGGTTGATGTAAAGTTAGTCATTTAAGCCTTTTGCACACCCCACGCCACCATTTTTCAGAAAGTGTTATATTGAATAAGTTTTTTTTTTTATTTTCAGATTATATACATATTTTTTTAAATGTATTAACGATTTTAGATAGGGAAATGTTACTATATACAAAAATAATAATCGAACAGAATATTCATCTCCAACTTGGTTCCAAAAGAGAAAATAAGAGTGTTCTTTAAAACGTTGCGCCCGCATAAATTCTGAAAAATAATTGGGAATCATTTCCATTGGGCCCAAACATAGCTTTAAATTTGACTTTGCTTATTTGTCACATTGCCTCAACCTTGTATGTTGTAACATTTGTTGCGGGATCAATAAAATGTAAAGTATGGTTTACTGTACCATGTTCAAAACCTTGCGCTGCTAAACCATGGCATTCTGCCCACATATCGCTCCATATTTCAGTTCCAGGAATAATACATTGTGGGTAATATGGTTGCTGCATTGCGGTGCGCTACAGTAATGAGTAACCCTTTTTTAGTCGCTATATCGTACGCACCAAAAATCCATTGATCTTCTAAAATTCTACCTCGGTTGAATTTCCTTCTTGAAAAGAGTGATTCATCTATTTCCACTTTTGAACCTGGCCCTCCTAATTGCACACGGTTGTTAAGGAAATAAGTAACGGCAATGTTGTTTACAAAATTGATTTCAATAAACTACAATTTTATTGTTACCAATTTCTAAATCCTTTTAAATGTCTTTTACTGAAAGGCGACGGGTTTTTCCGGCGCTACGAGTCCAAATACAAGCAATACCTATTATTTGCCAAAGTTTCCAAAAACTTCCAACACGAATACTTATTAAATTTTTGCATTGTTTTTGCATGCATCTCCAAATCTTTCCATTGCCATTATGACTATTTTGATTGTTGCACTGGATGTTACAGCGAGGACAGATCATATTGGCAACAAGTAAACCAAATTTCCTGCGCGTCCGGATGCACTCGTCATTATTGTTATTAAACCTTGGACCAGTTTCCGTTAAATTAAGCTATCAAACTCAATAATAGTCGGTCGTCTAGCATTCACCATTTTAATTTTAAAACAGAAATACAAAAACATTTCTTATAGAGTGTCTTTTATAATCACATTTTGTTTTTTGTAAATTTTTTGTATCGGAATTTTCATGAATACTTTCGGAGTTTTCATGACTATATCAATTATTTTCAAATTACAAAAATCAGGCGGCGTAAATAGTGAAATTTTAAAGTGTTATAAAAAAAGGTGGCAAATGTTATAAAAAAAAAAGGCAAGTTTTATAAAAAAAGATGGCGTTTTTGGTATTTTTTTTGGACACTTCAACCTCAAATTAGTGGACTTTACTCAGGATAAAATTCTCTATCATAATCAAAAATAAAAATAGGGGGGTAGAGATGTAAATTAGCGCCTCACAATCTTGCAACTATCTTACGTTTCTTAATTAAAATCTGTTTAATTCCGATTACATATTGCGTTTTTTAATTACAACTTTTATTTTCTGAATTGCATCTGTAAAAAATGTAGAATTTAAATGCGTAAATGACTCATACCCATACACGTGAGTTAAATTTTTTTTAAATAAAAAATTCAAATTTGCTAAACCAAAAGACTCAAGACTAACTTATAATTTGTTTATATCTGATGGTTATACATTTTTTGGACGGTTTTTTACTTTTCAAAGTGTACACTTGCTTAAGACTTCTACAAAGTAAGATTTTCATAAAATTATAGTTAAACTTTTTAATAAACATAAATTTCAAAAAATAAACTTAGTTTATTTAAAAACAAACTTACTGCATAAAAAAAAAATAAAACAAGCAATCTGTTAAAAAACTTTACGCGTGCTCTTTAACCTCCATATAAAAAATGTTTTTGCTCGGTTGTCAAGTTTTGGATTGAAGGAAAATTTGTTCACAAACATGCGCATTATACTTTTAATGGCTTATTTTAAATATGTATTAATGGTTTAGCCTGCTAATACTTTTCACGTTTTTGAATTGACTTTCAACCTGTCTCCACTCGTCTCTATAATATGAATTTTAAACCAGCTTCAAAAACCTTTAAATTGCTTTTTTGATAGGTCATTATGATGGAATAACGGTTGTTGATTTTTTTTTTGTTTCCATGTTTTTATGCTATGTTTAATATAGCATAAAAATCGTTGTTAATTTTAATAGTTGTTAACTTTATATTCAAATTATATGATAACTTCAATAAAAATTTGATTGAAATTTTTTTAGTGGTTTTAGAAAATACTTCAAACTGAAATTAACATTCTGATAGACAAAAGATACACAACTTTACTTATGACTCAGAACAAAAATTCTAGACCAAGAACAAGATTGAAACTAACCAGCAACGTCAAGAGTTGTTTGATAAGAGAGCTTACCTTAGTATACGTCTCTCTAGTTGGCAAGCGCAAATTGCAAAAACTCGGAATACTATTAATAAAAGCATTCCGTTTGCGTGATGTATTGCGCAATGTATTGCGTAATTGTAATGACTTTTTTTTGATTATCTTTATTCTTTTTTGTTTGGAGTTCCTATTCTTTTTCATTTTTTTCATTTTTTTTTAACCTTTTTTATATAAAACTTTTATATGAAAAAGGTGAAGAAAGAAAAAAATTAAAAGTTAAAAAAAGAAAAAGAAAAAAAGAATAGGAACATTAGTTAATAATGGTAATTAGAAAAAAGATCATGACTTGTTAATATAATTAGCAAGTGTTTACTTATACACACACTCTTGAATTTCTAACTTGATAGTTTAAAATAGTTGTTAATGCTATATTTTACTAGAATTGTTTTATATCTTAATAATGAAAAAGTATGATGTATTTGAGATTGCTGGTATATATTAAAAGCAATAGTTATTGCTACAATGAACTGACTTATAAAAGTTAAAGAAAATGATGTTGATTTTCAAGTACAGAATCAAGTATTCAAGATGAATACAGTTTATCGTTGCAAGAACCTTTATGTATTCATGTTAAAAGTCACAAAAAGGTAAGGTAACAAAAAACAAATAAAGTCTGTTGATGTCATTTGTTCTCCCAGTTCCTTCTAAACTTTCTGTTCACGCAGTATGTTAGTTTTATTTTCTACTTAGATAAGTGTTTTAAACTTATTTATTACTGCTTTGTTTTTAAAAATATTTTGCTTTTTGTTGAAAACGCAATCAAAATTTACTTTACAATTTTTTCATATAACTTTTATTTTATATTTTATAGTTAAAAGAAATTAAAAATATAATCTTCAAATATAATATCATTACAAAAATATCCTTCCTGTATAATATTATTAAAAAATATAATATTACAAAAGTCTAATGTTATATTTGTTAAAACAATAATAACATAAAATGTTAAATAGTGTTAAGTAAAACAATTTATAATAAAAAATTAAAATATAATAAATGTTCATGATATTTAGAAGATTAGCAATTTTTATGGTGGAAATTAATTTTTTAGGCTGATCAATTTGCAACAAAAATCTGTTTCCAGTAACCTAGAAGAGTCCCAGCATGGATCAGTCGTACTGGTTAATTAAGACGTGAATAGCGGCAGAAGTGATGCATGCAAACTCCGTAACCAGTTCTCCATATTTTGCAAAGGTAATTTTGTGTACCTACTTCAAATCTTTCGCAGCAATAATTTTAGTAGATTTGAATATTTTTTTGTCCCTGGTGTGTGTGTGTGGTAATGGTGGAAGGGGGGGGGATGGGGAAGGAAAAGAGAAGGGACAAGGCCGGCGTGAAGGAGGAGAACAGAGTATATATATATATATATATATATATATATATATATATATATATATATATATATATATATATATATATATAATATATATATATATATATATATATATATGTTTGTAGAAGTTTATGTATTTTTTTAAATTTCTCTCTTTCGTTTGTTATAGTATTTAATATCTTTATATATGTTATGTATATAATATCTATAAAACTTCAAAAGTGTTTTATTTTGTATTTTAAAAATCAAAAAGATTTCAAAAAAGAAAAAAAGGTGCCTGAGGTAGGATTTGAACCACCGCAATGCACTTCAGAAAGTCTGCTAGCTAACCACTTTGTTCACTAAGACGTAATGTTTGATAAACGTTTTAACACTATTTAATAACTTTATATAACGGCAAAAAAATGCTATACATAAAAAATAAAGAGATATTGCCGCAATGCAATTTTTAAGTAAATGTAAAACGGTAAAACTTGATATAATTTTTAATATTACATTATTTAAATTTTACATTAGTTAGACATTTGCATACACTTTCCTTCACATTTTCTTTTATAAAAAGTGCTACGACTCTTTCTCGCCATTAATACGGTTGTAATGACTGCCGTGAGTGTCAATCTATATCAAACACTCACGAATGGGTAACGGCATCATCAAGTTCAATATTAATATTTACCAGATGATCCAGCCAATTAACTGTCTAGATTGAAATTGGATTTTTTTGCATCTACATTATTGTTAATTAAATTTTTTTTAATTTTTTTTTTTAATTTTTTTTTTTGTTCTTTAAATTTCTATAGTTTTTTAGATTAAAAATTATTTTGGTTATTTTTTGTCTTTAGTTTCTACTCCTCATTTAAGATCTTAATTTTTGAAGAAAGAAATGAACTTTTTAGATTAAGAGCAATCTTTATTTGGAACATTAAAACAAAGAAGCTATTAAGATACTAATCCGGTGTTTAATAAAAAATTGAATGAATAAAATCTAATGGTCACCATAACAACTCTAGACTTTAAATAGACACTTGAGGCGGTAACTCTTTTTTCATTAATCTCTTTATTCTACAATACAATAAGGTTATTAAAAGCCTTAGCACTGATTAGTATAACCAAATAATCTGGTATGGATCACTTATTTTTTAACTATAAGGTGATAAATTCAGAAATGAATTACGTTATAAATTCATCATATTATATGATAACCCTAATACGAATTCATAATGTTATGAATTAAAGAATACGAATTTATAACGTTATGAATTAAAGATAGCGCAGTAAACATTTTTTTCGGATTTTATAAGTCAAAAAGTCATCGTTATATTTTAAATCAAGGTTTTGAAACTCTCCCACGAGATATGAACAATAAAAAAACACCACCCGCACAAAACGTCACTCGCACATAAACAAAAGAAACCCGAAATCATGCAAATAGAGTTAGTCTTCTATGGTCTATAAAATAATGAGCTTTGAAAGGTGTTGTATGACTATTTTGTTTGCAATAAAATTAACCACCTATTTAATACTGTAAATAACTTGCAGGTTAAGATTTCATAACTGGATTTTTGAAACGACAGCCCTTTTTGTCTATACGTAAACCTGAGGCAGTATCTATAAACCATAGGCAGTATCTATAAACCTGAGGCAGTATCTATAAATCGAGTTTTTAGTTTAAATAAAGCAACTGCTATTATTAAAGATATTTTGATAATCTGGAAAAGCTTTATAATATAAACCAATTTTAGGCAAATCACTTTTACAACTGCGATGAATCTAGACAAACATGTAATCATAAGCCTTTAAAAGTAGTAGCTCACAAAAGTAATTAGTGAAAAGCTGTAAATTTTTTTATTTGCGTTAGTGAAACACAAAATTATTATTATTTTTTGTATTTATTTTATCTTGTGTTGTGTATATTTTTATATTAATAAGGAAACTAAAAAAAAGCCTGACTCGATTAACTTTGGCCATTTTTTAATAAACACGGTAAAGTTTGAAAAACGTTATTTATTTTACTCTACTTATCATGATTTAACAAAACTATATTTTTTTGACACTTTAATTAAATTCTAATACAACGGCGTACATTTGCCACCAATCAAATGCCTGCTACAGATGCTGCTAAGTGAAGTTTACACTGCAGGGATTATTTTCAAACAAATCATTTAGATTGCTATATTTAACAGTGAGGAACCAATAAACTTGCCCTATTTTTTCATTTCCTGCAAAGTATAATTTACATTAGGAAGTTTTGTAAATAATTTTTTTATCCAATGCAAAGTATAGTTTTTACTGTAAACTTTCTTCAAAATACATTTTCTAACAAAAATAAAAAAATTGGCAGTCATATTTTGTGGATGGTAGTCGTCATAATGTCAATATTTGTATTTATTTTTATACCTCGTCAGTTGCAGCACTTGACGGGGTTTAGATCCGTCACTGCAACCAGGCACAGTTGAACGTTGTTCTAAAAGAGGTTGAATAGAGACTAATTTATTTATGGGTTTTATAAGAAACTTTTTTTTTTTTTTTAACATCTTCGTTTCCGATAAAATACGACTTAAAAGATTGCAAGTTATATGAATTAGGAAAGCAAGATAAAGGAAGCGAATTCCAAAAAACTGATGTTCGAGGAAAAAAACTAGACGAAAAGTTTTTGGAGCACTTAGGAACAGTCACAGAAAAAAGATTAGACTTAATTGAATGACGAGTATGCTGATAGATATGGAAGTAACGGTTTCGATCGGAAATTGAAGTAGCACAGTATGAGGAAAGCCATGAAGAAGTGTGAGGCTTGACCTGGAATTGTCGAGAGGAAATAAAAGATTCCATGCTAGTCTGAATCCACGAAGTTATGTAAGAAGCACATTTGTCAACAGGAAGACAAAAGATTTCTACCCAAGGGCCATCACAAAGAAAATCACGGAAAGAGTTTCATTCAGCCTTGAGGTAGTTGTAAGAGGTACAATGATAGAGAGATTCTGATGATGAAGAAGAATGACATAATAGTATTAGAAAAATCAAAACGTGATCAGAAACACCTAAGGGTGAATATGGAGAAACTGAGCACTGACTAGGATCAGAAACAAGACATAGGTAGAGTAGAGAAAGTAAATGATTTGGGTTGTCTGTAAGACGAGTTGGAAAATTGACTATTTGAGTTAGAGATTACGAAAGGCAAAAGTTGAGGGCCTCATTGCCAGCAGAGTTACTGAAACTAGAGCCAAGCCATTTAGTGTAATGAGCATTTAAGTCACCAACAACAACAATATTGGCTGATGGATAAAGAGAGAGGGCTTGGTCAATTTGATCAGAATTAACATCAAAAAGAGTGCAGTCTTGAGATGAAGGAGAGCGATATAGAACAAAGAGAAAGGCGGTAGAGTGAAGTGGTGCTAAACGAAAGCACATAAAAGAATAGTCGGTTGATTCTAACCTAGTTTCATGACAACGGATGAATTCTTGCGAATGTAAATGCCCAGGCCAAGCATGTGACTGTTGGAATCTTAACGAATTAATTGAACATAACCACCAACATTAAGATCATAATTATGACAGCTGTACTGTAAATTAATCTCACAAAGAGCAAATAGGTCTGCTGAACTTTGCAAGAGGTAAGACTCAACAAAAGAAAAGTTACTTCGAAGATCATGAATATTAGTGAATGATAGGTTTAGAGAACTTGGTGATGACGATCGTTTTTTATGCTCTATAGTTTTTGGCACTTTAGTCATTTTGAATTTGTTAAAGAACTTGAATCAAAGCATAAATAGTACTCAGTACACTATGAAATAGTCTAAGCAAGCCTCATTACTATTAATAAACCCTAAGCCGTAACAAAGGGCTCAAAATGTGGCCTTGACAATGCACACCAAAAGAGCGAACTGGGACACCATCTATGTGCAACATGGCACTGTTAGTACTCTGATATTTTTCGGTTGTTGATGGAATCGGCTTTTCTGAGAGCTACCACAGAGTTTGGGAAACCTGACTACCAGCCGGCCTCAGAACCATAAAACTGAGTTTTAGAGCTGTACTCTCATTGGGAGATAATAGAATGAGCTGCCTAGTCTTAAAAACAGAGACACAAGCAAAACCTCTGAATCAAGAAGATCCAGCGTTCATCATCCTAAACTGGAAACAATGTATTAAAAATACGTCTGTGCTAGCTTTATAGATGAAGAAGGGGTGCGAGGCTGGTCAACAGATAGAACCTGTTTACTATTTTGAGATGAAAATTGTAGCATAACAAATAAGTGTTTGTTAATCCTTGGTGGTCACAAATCACTCACCAAAAATCTTGATATTCTCAATTATGCTAGCAATAATGGATTGCATATTTTATCACAACCACCACATACATCGCATATGTTCCAAACTTGATCAAATTTTGTTCAAGTGTTTGTTGAATGCTTATAAATCAGTGTGCACTGATCTATATATGATTTTTATATATATGTATTTATGTTGAATGAGAAAACACCAAGGAAGAAGAATTACAGTTAATAGACTTTCTGTTAAACTTATGTGAAAGTAGCTACACTGAAAAATGCTGTTTCTGGATTTTGAGTAACAGGGATCAACCCTTTTAATCTCGAAATCCTTTCTGAGAAAATGCTGTTTCTGAATTTTTTAAGAATCCATTCTTTACTTGGGAAAAATAAAAATTCAAATTTTCAAACATTTATTGCTAGTTTTTCAGATATATTACCGATTCCAAGCATTAAAGCAAAACCAACAAAAAGAAAGGGGGAAAAGTCAGAAAGTTTGAAAAGCTCAGCATATAAAAATACTTTGTTCGTTGGGTTAGAAAACAAAGAACACCTAAATGCAACAAGGAAAGACTTTTAGAAAAAAAGATTAAACTAAAAGAAGATATAATAAAATATGCAAAAAATCAAAATGAGTCTAAAAGTGTCCAATGCTTTAGGTGTAAGTTATGGTACTATGAAGTTTATTATGTTAAGTTAGGGACAGAGTTTTTATGTGAAATGTGTGTTAGCCATGATTATATTTGAACATTTTTTGATCTTTGATTATATGTCTTGTAGTTGAATATAGCTTGTGCAACAATTTCTTTAAATGATAGTTAAGTTTGAACTATGTGTTAGCGGGGATTTTTTTAAGCTTAAGCTACTACATTTTTCATAAATTATACTAAAATATCTTTTTTTTTAAAAGTAATTGCTTATGTTTCTTATTTTTTCTCTTTAGTTGCATTACGTATGGTGTCTTGTTTTGCCCCGGTGGAAGGAGGTAAATTTTAGATAAGTTGTAACTAATTTTAAAATTCTCTGTTTATCCAATTAAAATTGATTTAAAAAATTTACTCATATTTTGAAAAGAGTTACCATAAATATGCTAACACTTGTTTAGCTTTTTTGCTTAACTCTAGGTCTATTTAGGTAATTTTTAATCCTTAAGTGTATCGCGTTTCCTCAAATCATAATACTTCTATGCTGCAAAAAATATAATAACATATGTACTTATATTTGTTGCATTTGTTATATTTAAATGCAATAACATATACGGAGTTGTAAGTTTTTGGTCTTAGCCTTACCTTAAGGCCAAAAATTGTCTCAGCCTTGGTCTTGAAACTATTGGAAAAACGTTGAAAACTTTGACCTTAATATTTTTAGCCTTAGCCTAAAAAAAATTACATATTTTCCTATTGACTGTGTTGAATACTGCGCATAACCTTGGTCTATTTTTACAAAATATTGTTAACAACTCTGAACATATATCGCGTACTTATATATAAATGTAATAACAAGTACAATAACTACGTTATTATGTTTGTTGCATTGGAGTATAATAATTTGCGCAGTTGCTCTACAATATGTCCGCAGTACATCTTGAATATGAAAACAAAGTTCTTTTATTTTTACTGGTCAGCTAAAAAAAACTTTGCGCATCTTGTAGTCTGGGAGTAGTGTCATGCTTTTTTTTATACATTATCTCTCCATTGTCATTAGATTTTTTTTCTGAATTAGCTTTGCTGCATCCACCATTTTTTATCTTATTTACACCCCCTCAAAATATATCGGCATATGATAGAACTCTCTTCATTGTTCTTATTTTAGCTTAATACTTACGCGGCATCTGAAAAAAATTAATAGGAATAAAGTTACATTAAACATGAGTTTAAAAGAAACAAAAGGTAAGTACTTAATCCTAGGAATAAAAATCCATTTCATAAAGACAACCATCCCGCCACTCTTCTATATTCTGTAATCTCCTATACAAATTACTTTTAAAAAAAACTTCTGAGCCAATAAATGTTAAACTTGCCCTAGCGAGTTGTCCAGATTTTTGCCTCATGAATCGCATTAACAAATATATGGTTTTCGAAACTCAACTTTTGTTAAGCAAAATATATATATACACAAGAATATACAGAACAAAAAATTTCGAATAAACAAACTAATCTAATTAAAATGAGTTATAAAAACGATTTTAGTTCTCCAAACACAATCTATTGATAACTTTAAACTATTTAGTGTAACAGCATTAAAGTCTTTACCAGTGCGTAAAAAATCTACATTCGAATCGAATTTAAGATAATTTGGATAGAATTTAACAAGGAAGTTCACGCATCATTATCTATTAATCCATTAGTAAGGAATGAAGTTTGAAATACCTGGTTAAGTGTTGTTCCTCAGTGCTCTGTGATAAGACCGTTAGAACTTCTGGAAGGACCTAAATAACTAAAAAAAGTAACGGCTTAACAAATCATTGCAATGTTGCATATATGATCAGAGCTGGCATCAAATATGCTAGGATATTCTATCCGATTCAGCATATTTTATTTCTGGATATAGAATATCTTGAGTAGAAAATGGGAGATGTAGTCAGCAAAAAATAGACAGCTATTCAAGACAAAAGCCTTTTATAGTCTTCCCAGCCTGCTAATTAGACAGGATATTATTGTTCCACCCCACCCCCTTAGCCTATTAAAGATGTATAAGTAGATCAAAAGCCTTATTTTCTTATTTTATATAGAAAACCATATGGTGACTTTGAACTTATATTTAAGAATACTTAAACTTCTAATAAAGAATTAGGAGTAACAGGATATTTAAAAGAAAAGATTTTATTAAATTAATCGTGAACCAAAACTGTAACAAAAATAATGACAGATTAATTTGTTGTAATTAATAAAATTACTTACTATTGTTTTATAAAACACAAATATGACTACAAATATGCTTAAGTAATACTTTTCAACTTTCCAAAATAATCACTAACTATATATATCGTCGCTGGAAAACAAAACTACAAGTACAAGTTTTTGATTTTAGATTTATATATATCCTATATACATGTATTAAATATATATATATATATATATATATATATATATATATATATATATATATATATATATATATATATATATATATATATATATATATATATATATATATATATATGTATATATATATATATATATATATATATATACCAAAAGATTTAAAACTGCAAATTACAATATGGTATGAGTAAAAGCATTACAATACAATGAAGTTTCTTGTATCAGTTACCTCTAGTTCTCTCATAAATTTTGTACATATACTGGAAGAATGTCAGATAAGGCAATCCCATTGGATTGTAACTACATTACTACTGACTCCCTCCTTGTTCATCAATTATGGCTGATAAAAGTTTTAATATTGCTAGTGAGTATGATGCTTATAGGATTACCTTTATTCCCCCACTTGGAAAACAAGGAACGTCTCATATGACACCTGAAGAAGTAATAAAAACAAGTAATATTGCTAATCTTAGAATTAAACAGATAATAAGAAAATGAAAAATTTTGGAATAATTGGACAATAATTTTCTATATCAATTCTTGATAGTCTTAATGAGATCATTATAGTTTGTACAGCGCTTTCGAATTTTAAATGTTTTATCATGAAATAATACTATTTTATGATAAAACATTATTTAATCTTGATTTATAGTTTATGTATATATAAATGTATAAATATATATATATATATATATATATATATATATATATATATATATATATATATATATATATATATATATATATATATATATATAAATTTCAGAGCAGTCAATATTCTAGAACTTTTCAATAGACTTGGATTATCTTTAAAACAATCAGGGTGGTTCAAACAAGCCTTTTCTTCATCTGGAAAGTAAACAAATGATTTATATTAAGAATATTGTAACATGCCTATCCAAGATTTAAATATCTACTAACTATGTGATTGCTTTACGATCCAAAGCATAATTTCAACAGAGCAAGTAAAAATTCATCTTGTGAACATAATTTTCTGTATCTACCACGTTTTTTGGTGCCTTTTTATTTGAGATTTTTCACGAGACTTATTTTTGAAATTAAATCAATGATGTACAATTGGTTTTATAAGGTCATGGAGAATGTTAAAAATTTTCACGGAAGGAATGTTTGTGTAAAAGTTACATTTTTTGTCAGTTGTTAATAACTGTTGAGCTTGAGAGAACTCATTAAGATTAGAAAATGAATTAATACAATTTTCATCTACTACTTCAACTACTACTGTTACTGGTTCAATCATAAAGTCAATTTTTTTTTGAAGTTGACACTAAGTAATGAGGAGCTAGAACATGACTGTTTCTCGATTTTGATCAACGAAATATAGTATTACAGTATGTAGTGGAGCTTACGTTTAGTTTATATTTTTTAAGTAAAAGCTGTGTGGAGTCGGTATTTATTATACTATTTTTATTTAGAATTACATCCAATTTCCTCTTTTTTACATTTATGTTCTGTGCATATTTCATATTTCTGTTTCATAAGTCTATAACTTCCATTCGAGCAACTTTTTACGACACAATGATATGTCATTGCACCAATAACTACTTATTAAAATTAAAGCAAGAATGATAAAAGTTAAATTTCAAAAACTATAATTTCAAAATAATTATTTCAGATTTAAAAAAGACATCTTCTATTCGAAGAGAATAACTTTTTTATAAAATGTACCATTTTTAATGTTTGTTTACTCGAAATTTTGTTGTCAAAACTTTCGGAAATCGTAAACCGTGTATTAAAGACGTTCGACGGTAAGCAAGAACGACGACTCGGTATTCAGTTTAAATGTAATAGTAAATAGAAAGCAGAAATAAGTATTTAAGTTACTTTCTTATAATATAATTTAATTATAAATATAATTTATGGCTGTAGGTAATATTATTATTTATTTAAAAAAAAAATTTATAACACAAGCAGTTTTTTAAGAAAAAATTGGATGTATCCTACACATTACTAGTTTATTCAATAAATAAATTTTTTGAATGAATTTAAATTGGCAGCCTAAAGCAAAAATGGATTAGGTCATTTTTTATGTATATACATATTTTGTGATAAAAGAACCTGCTCTATGTTAAATTTTATCAAGTTTACTTTAAAAGAAATAGTTTTTTGTGATTGTCAATTAAAAATAAATTATGTAGAAATGCTGTAATAAACAAAGTAAATATTTTATTTTGTATGATTTTTACTCTTTTAATGTTAAGCTAATATTAAGTAAATGCTTATAAATGTTAAATTTCATGTGATGTTAATTTTATACCAAGTAGATAATTCCTAAAAAAACTGAAATTTGATAAGTGATTTTCTAGTAATTCATTATTGTTGTGTTCTTTTAAGAAGAGCAAGCACTATTTTGTTAAATATTTTTAAAATTCATATATATATATATATATATATATATATATATATATATATATATATATATATATATATATATATATATATATATATATATATATATATATATAGATAAAATTTAATTTATTTTTCTATCTTGTCATTAAACTAACACCCACTTAACTTCCACTCTTACAAGTTCAATTAATAATTTGTATTATATTACAAACCTCAAGTATTCATATTTGAAAACCATGCAAATACATTAAAAATTATTACTAATCTAAAATGTTATTCACAGACCCCATAGTCAGCACATTCTAATTAAAGATTAATCACACAGTTGTCACTAACTGTTTCAGAATTTTCCTACAATAAATTACACTCCTCTTTGGTCTTTAAGGATCACGAACATCTTTCGTTTAAGGATCACACGAACATCTTTTGTTTAAGGATCACACGAACATCTTGTTTAGGGATAACACGAACATCTTTTGTTTAAGTCACCAGCTATGACTATAATAGCTTCATCCGCTGTTTCAGATATTCAGCTTTATGATTTTCAAAAAACGAACTTCGTTCTACAATCTTCATTCTATGACCTTTTATCTATGATCTCAGATCTACGATCGTTGTTCTACAATCAATTTTCTACAATTTTCATTTGGTCTTTTTCTTTTTACGATCTTTGTTTTACATTTATTGACCCATTCTTCTCTTTAGCCCAGTTAGCTTGAAGTTTTCTTGCAATCAACACAACAAGAAATTTATTTAGTTTTTCTATCTTGTCATTAAACTAACATCGACTTCCTTCTTACAAGTTCAATCAATAATATATATTATATTACAAACTTTATAAAAATTTAACTTTAAAAATAATTACTAATCATTTTATTTGCAAAACATATAATTTTTATATAGTATGTATATATATATATATATATATATATATATATATATAATATATATATATATATATATATATATATATATATATATATATATATATATACTATAGCATATAGATAAATTGATATTAGATATGTTAAGTACCTTTCCAAATGAAGTTATGCATGAAAGTCAGGTAGAGGAAGTTACCCAACCACAATTGTGCACTAGTGAAGATAAAAAACATTCAGAAGAGTTAAAATTGCCAATTTCAAATAAAAATAATGGAAGTATGCTACATAGTATTGAAACACTTGATAAAGATATTTTAAAAATTGAATCAACTTTATTAATGCTAAAGAAAAATGAAGTATAGTAATATATTTATTAATTTTATAGTTTTTGTTTATTTTTTTTTTTCCTTTTTAACTTTATTTACCATCTATTTTTAGTTTACTACTAATAAAATTTTTTAATAAAATTTCATTTTTTTAAATTAATTATTAGCGATTGGAAATTTGTTTTTATAGAATGAGATATTGGAAACTTTGCAGTGTCTTCGTGTTAAATTGCAAGCAATCAAAGAAAAAAGAAGTGAAAAATCATTTATTGAAAAGCATCTTAGTTCAAAAAGTGAACTTCAGTTAAAACTACTTGAGCGGTTTTCTTATAGAGATATGGACACAATCAAACGGATTTACAGTGAAAATCAGGTGTGTGTAGATTAGTGTTTTAGAACTACTAGGAAAATGAAAATAATCATAATAGGTTACTATAGATATAACTAGATATAAATTATAACTTGTTTAAACATATAGTATGGTTAAACTTAACTTGACACTGTTAAAAGTTGACTCTGTTAAAAGTTAACACTGTTAAAAGTAAACTCACAAGAAAGAGTAAAATAATTTCATCAAAATGTTTTGAAATTTTTTATAACAAAAGATTGTTTATTATTGATTCTTTTTGTGTGATTTTTAAAATAATAAGTCGTCGTTTATTTAAATAATTTATTTTATTTAATTAAATCAATAAAAATACAGTTTTTAATAAGATATTTAACTTTTAGGCCAAAGCAGCAGCTTCTCATGGTTTAAAGTTTTTTAATAAAGATATGGAACAATATAAGCTGGTATGTTTAATAAATTTTTTAAGAATTATTTTTAGTACCAGTTAGTTATTTTTCTAATTTATATGTTCAATGTTTTTTTTAATTTTTCAAACTTTTTATTTTTATTTTTGTTATATTATTATTGTTTTTTTTACAATTTGTAGATGTAATAGATGCAGTAAATTTTTAAATTGTTTTATCAGTCTTATTAATTCTTATTGTTTAATAAAACAGGTATTAAGTAATAAAAATGATTTTTAATTATCTTTTAATTTTTACATAAATTATTTATAAGTTCTAAAAGTAATTTCTTTCATTTTTTTAAAATTTTCAGCCACTCTACAATAATCCATCTGATCTTCCACAATATCAACATAATATAAAAAGGTATTGCTTATAAATTTCCTAGAAACTTACATTGTTTTTTAAAGACTTTTAAAATATACATAAATTACAAAAATATAAATACTTGCTTTCTTGCTCGGTATTATTTCAGTCCGATACAAAATAATATGTATAAAAAAATAAATCATGTGAAACTACAATTTTTTAAAGAAATTACTCTAATTAAAGCCAATTTTAAAGTTAATTTATCTCTAGTAGATTTGTGTATCAAAGCTTTGAACTATAATACCAAAAAAGAAATGGAAAAGTTTATAAAAACTCATAAAATGAAATAAAAAAAATTTTTAAATGTCAAAATTACTCTTTTAAATGCGGTAGTGGTGTCATGGTAGAGCGCTTGCTTTATAAGCAAGAGGTTCCGAGTTCGATCCCCACCATGTCCCTGGTAGTACAGCGCTCAACTTGTTTGAGAGACGGTTATAAGCACAATTAAGTAGCCTCCTCATCTGTAGTAGCCTTCTCGGCCTTGGGGAGGTGAATTAACAAAAAAAAAAAAATGCTTCCAATATCATCACCACTTGTTCTTCAAATAAACTTTCAGATGACAAGTCAGACATTTAAAAAAATGGTCTAGTTACATTTAAACATCTGAACTCATTCAGTTTGAACTCATGAATTGATTTCTTCAGAATAATTTAAAAATGAATGACGGTTCTGGTAAACTAAAAGCTGAACTTATCTTGCCAATTCATATATATATAACTACCGACCAACTGAGAAAACTTAAATAAAGCATGTCATTTTAATAAAAATAAATAAAAATTGGGATATTGTCATTATAAAACTAGATAAAAAAATTGGGGTTGTTGTATTGACATTAAAATTGAAAACAAAAAATTGATTTTAATTTTTCGTACAATGCGCAAACAGCTTTAGTATATTTTTTTATTGATTGATTTTTAAATTACCGCGTAAATTTATTTGGACCTTTAGAAGTTATTATTTTTTTCTATAACTATTTTTTAATTAATAATGCTTAAATTACCTGGTGTTTAAGCAAACAATAATTTAGAATATGTAAGTTTCAACTGTTATTTAATTTTGCAGTAGTAAATTTATTGTTTTGTTTTTTTATTAATTTTTGAAATATGATAAATTGACTGTTTTATTAAAACAATGTTTATAGTTTTTAATAAACTAAGAATTTGAGGAAATATTTCCAGATATCTTAATTCGCTATGACTTTATTTGAGCCTTTTATTTATTTTGATGCATATGACTTCTTGAGGCTTAGGGGCCCAACAATCAACCCTTTCTTAGTCTTCTAACTCAGAAACATTAACCTTGACAAATGGTTGCTGTTTGGAGAAATATGATGAATTAATTAACTAGAAACAAAATGAGTAGAGTTAAATAAAAAATAAAGAAATTTTTGTACAAATTTTGAGAGTTGTGACAATTTTAAAGTTTTTTTCATTGTTATATTTTTTTCTTTCTAGTGTTACCTCCCAAAGCCTGAAGAGGTCCCTAAGGTCTAAGAGTCTATGCAACTTGTTTAAATTTATTATTACAACCCTCTCAAATCAAAATATAATGCTGCTGGTTGGAGAAACAAGTTTACATGTTATATAGCTTACATAGAAATTAGAATACTGATTAAAAGTTATTAAGATAAAAAGTTAAATGTTTCAGGGTTTAAATTAATATTTACATTAAGTATAATTTGTTGGGTTTTGTTGTAGTTTTTAACTATGTCATCATTTACACAGTTAAAGCCTCAAGCTGAAACTTTTTAAAGTTTCAGCTTGAGGCCTTAACTGTAGAAAAAAGTAGGAATAGGAAAGAGATGCAACTTTTGGATGATGGCAGAGAAGCTCAAGCTTGGCGGATAGAGTGGGTCCAAAAATGTTTGCAATACATTTTTATTGTCTAGAAGAGAAAGAGTATTATTGGAAAAACGAGCTTATATATGATAACAGTATTCCATACAGAGACATTCCATAAGAGATTTGTAGAGGTAGAAAATGGAATCAGGAGTAAGAAAATGACAAGCACGATAAAGAGAAGCAACTGTATCAGATGCTAATTAAGCAATCAATTGTATATATGGTTTCCATGTGGGGTCAGTAGCCCTTGCCTTGCCACCTCCATTTAATGCACGAATCACACCAGTTAGCAAGTCAGCCGTAGCACTAGAAGATGAAAAGCCATTTTAATTGTCAGGTTGTCAGACTGTAAGTTGATTGATTCAAGAAAGGATATTAGAAATTAGTTAACCCAAGACTTAAAAATCTTGCTAATAATAGAAGAAAAAAAAGATCAGATCATAGTTGGAGGGATCAGAATGTTCTCTAGAGTTTTTGAAAATTCGAACTAAGATGCCATTTTACAGCTGGCAGGAAAACAAGACTCAGTAAAGCACTTATTAAATAGTTTAGAGAGAATTAAAGAGAGTTCTGGGGAACTCTTTTGTAAGGTTAATAATTCCTATGACAGGAATGCTGTCTGGACCACAAGCTGTAAGAGTTTAATTGAGATATAACTTTAGCAGCGGAAACTGACTTAAATGTTTAACATTGGGTTATCTTGTTTAATTGGAATGAAAGGAAGAGGGTGGCTATAAGATTCAAGAGTTGAATTAAAAAAAAAGTTCTTTGCAAATAGTTCTGCCATATCCTTGGAAGAGCATTAGCATCAGACTGCACCTTTTTGCATCAATTTCCTGCAATAATAAAATTCTCAAGAGAGTTATTCTTTTAAAAAGATGAAAAAAATGATTACAATATGATATAGCAGCTGCACAAGAAGGTGAAAATCATAGAGTGGGATGAGGCTTGACTTAGAACTGATCAAAAGAATTAAAAGCTTCCATTCACTGCCTGAATCCAGGAGGTTATGTATGAAGCGCATTTATCAGTGGAGAGAGAAAAGATATCAGCCAAAGGATTTTCACAAAGAAAATGCAAAAAGAATAGTAAGTAGTGCAATGATAAGGTGAGCCCGAAGAAGAAGTACAAGATGGAAGATTTATAGAGACCATTGCGTGGTCAAAACCCCTTAAGGGAGAAATAGCAGAAACTGAACACAAGCTAGGGCCAGAGCAGGGTGTTAGCCAGGAATAAATAATTTTTTTGTGTTCAGTGGAAGGATTGAGAATTTCGAGATCAAAACGAAATTCATTACAAAACGTTTCCTAATCCTTTTGTAATGAAAATATTAAAGAGTTAAAACCAACAAACTTTCTCAAACTACTTGATTTAGGTAGAGGTGCACAAATCTCAATGGCAGCTGATTTCATATTTTCTTAGTTTTCTAATGTAAAGTATTTTTTTCGACATATACAGAATGGTTGCTCAGACAAATCTTTTATTGGAATAATTGTAGAGACTGTACAAGAGGACCAATAGCGTCAAAAACATTTAAGAGCATTCGAATTGAAAGTATTGTTTCTTTACTTAAGGTATGGTTAAATATACAGAGAGCTTCTGCTTTTTTTTTCTCGTTAAAGCAATTAAAGTACAAAAGTAAAAAGTAAAAAAGTACAAAGCAAGTAAAAAGTTGTTATAATTACTAAAAGAAATCAAGCAAGCTCTTTGGTGAGCTGTTCATTACATTATACCTGGACATATAAGCACAATGTGGTCAATATTGCAATAAATATTGGTGTTTTCCTGCAGCAAGTTCATCCGAACTGTTCAATATTTCAAAAATTTTCCATGAATAAGAAGAAACACGTTGGTTTCCTTTACACATTTAAAATTACATAGAAGATGTTTAAAGTATAACGCTAACCTGTGGCTACCCAAACCCAAAACTAGTTATTAGGAACTGAATGTTTTAAGTACTTTTTTCCTCTTTCTCGCCTGAACTTATGGTCCATGCATGTATAATAAACGTTGTGAAATGGAACATCTATTGATTTGAAAAAATATTTAATGACTTTAAACAAGTTTTTCACTGATTAGTTAATCCCCACAAGTTTACTTGATGGTAGCAGACTAATAGAATGTTTTTTTACCAAACTACAATGTTCAAAAGAAGCATAAATAGCTAGCTGTTCAACAGATATTATATCTGAGTTAAATGCATATTTTTTTACCCAAAGAGACTCAAGTAGCCGACGCTTGACAAGGTTGTATATAATATTAATATACTTAGATATATTCTCAAGTGACATATAGTTTGCATTTCCAGTGCGAGTAAAAGATGGCATTGCATATCTTTCCTCCCACATTGTGTAATAATTCTATTAGATTTTTGAAGTTATGAGTATGAGCCCAATTCTTCATGATTCATAAATGAGTTACTCCAAAAAAAGATTTCAGGACAAATCTAGTTTTTGAATCCCTTACATTTTCTTGAGCGAGATAACTTTCACGGATCATTTTCCAAACATCCGTGTCTCTTTTACTCAACTCTTTGAATGTTTGCTTATTTTTTATTGCATTTTTATGTCAAACTGAAGATAAATGGCTAGTTAAATGTTCAACAGGATGATTTGCAAACAGTCCAGGTTTTTCAATAAAAGCCCTTGTAGCACCGTGAGCAGCGATGGATGTGCACGTTTTGCAGAACCAACCCTTTAAGGCTGATGAAAAGTAAAAATCGGGAAATTTTTTCTCATACTTTTCAGTCCACTTTAGGCATAAATCAAGTTTTGGTTTCTTAGTTAATAAATCATTTTTTATAACATTAGGTTTTGCTTATAAAGAAAGAAAATATGATTTGCCAATTTAAAATTTTTACCTTTTACACCATTATGTAAAAAATTGTTTCATCAAAGGAAATGTTTCAAAAAAATAACAATTGTAAAAACGAGCTTGAATTAAAAGTAAATATTGAATGGCACGTTTTTTAAGAATTCAATTTTATAGTTGATAGTTTTATGAAGTAAATCAAATAGCAATATAAAATTGTAAATACAAAGCCACGTCTACTGCAACAAACTTCATTTGTTTACAAAAGAATATTGATAGCAATAAAGAACTTTAAAATTTATTTTGTTCATTCAAACGCCAAAGTTTTTTGTTGTTCATTGAAACATTAAATTTTACTTTTAAATGTTAGATGTGAATTAACAACAACAACAAGCTATTTATTTTCCGTAAATCATTTTTACAATATCATTATAATAATAAAAATATTAATAATAACAATAATAATAGTAATAAAGCAATAATATATAATAATAAATATAAAACAAAATTAATACAATACAAATACAAACTGTAGTAATAGTAATAATAAGTATGTTCATAAAAATTACATTAAAAAAAATAATAATAATAAAAATTATGGTAGTTATAAGCATAAAATTATGATAATAAGTTAATGATTTATTAGGACAGTGTCACTCATACAGAAATCTGATCAAAGAAGTGACATCAATTTTTAAATATAATATAAGTAATTATAAGCAGAAAAACATACATTGAAACACATGGAACATAAAACAGATTAAAGCACATAGAACAAACATTAAAAATAAACATGTAGAAATCATAATTTGCAGATTATAATAATAAAAAAAATTTCAAAAATAAAGAAACAGAAAATACTGATGATAATTGTAGTAATAACAAAAAGAAAATTAAAAGAATATTTTACAAGTAAGGATAATAATGTCTAAAAGTTAAAATAAAATATTTTTTTAAATTTTTAAAAATTGATTTCAAGATGGAGAAAAGGTATTTTAAGATGTAGATTTTTGGACTCGTTTTAAATGACTTCTGTTCCATTCAGAGATTCACTGATAAACAAAGAATGTTTACCATACTTCTTAAAGTAAACATTCTATTTTATACTTTAGGAATAATGGTAAACATTCTTTTTTAAAAGATGATCTATTTAGGTATATTTAAAAGGGTTTTAAAAGTAGTATATTTAGTTTTACATTGTATATATTTCTAGTAAATTCTAGTACATACATAGTACATTCCTACTCTACTTCTAGTGGAGTAGGAATGTACTAGTGTACTTTCTGTGAACAAGTTTTTAATAGAAAATGGTAAATTTTTATTTAAGGAGTCAAAAACAAAATGAAGATTAGCATACTTTACTAATGCGGAAATGTTGGAATGTTAAGTTTTTTGAAGGACTTCGATGTATCTGATTTAATTGGTTGAAAGTTTATTATTCTAATGGATTGATGCTGAGATAATAACATCTTGTTAATGTAATTGTCAAATTTGGGGTCAAGTTTCCGACTTGACCCCAAATTTGACAACAATAGCTAAGATGAGATAAGAATAATGTAAATATTCTTAAGTGTAACTTTGTTGACATAATGACGAATCATTGAAAGATGAGATAAGAATAATGTAAATATTCTTAAGTGTAACTTTGTTGACATAATGACGAATCATTGAAAGATGAGATAAGAATAATGTAAATATTCTTAAGTGTAACTTTGTTGACATATTGACGAATCATTGAAAGATGAGATAAGAGTAATGCATAGTAAATATTCTTAAGTGTAACTTTGTTGACATAATGATGAATCATTGAAAGCATACCATTAGTATGAGATTTCTTGCTTAATTCGTCAATTAAAAAATTTAATTAAAATTGAAACGTTAGCATTTCAAAATTAAAATGATTACGCTATAAATTCAAATTATTTTTTTTATTACAAAGTAAGCAATTGCATCAAGCATCAAAATAAAGTTTATAACAAAAAATAAAGTTGTTATAATAAAGATAACATTTGTGTTATTAAATCTATAAAATTTATATTTCACAGGTGGGTTTAGCTTTTCAAAAAAGTTAGTCAGGAAATGGTACTTGGATCAAAAAGTGTTTTGAAATAAAAATGAAAAGCAAATAATTGCTTAAAAAAGATTGTAGTCTATGAGCCTAGCAATCCAAACTCTAAATACCCTAATATTTAATTCAAAAATATTATTATCAATAAATTAAAACAAATCCAGTTATAAAATCAAAAAAAAAAATCTATCTAATTTAGTTTATATAAAAAACAAAAAAACAAAATAACTAGAAGACAGTAATGTCCACATTGATCAAATTTTCTTAAATATCTGAAGTGGTTGACATAATCAGCTTGTCGATAGTTTCAATAAACTTTCTTGATGAAGCTCAAGTAGAGGTTTCAGTAAGTAAAAGTAGGAAGAAATTTTTATAAGTAGATAAAGTTTATAAGTAAGTCACCGGATAAATCTCAATGTACAAGTAGTTTTTCTTCTATGAGATCTTTGCAGTTATGCAATTACAAAATTATGCCAAAAGTAGCAATTTTATTTAAAGTTTCATTCTAATAATAACTTAATTAATCTAATAATAATTTTTATAGTTATGATTTAATATACTTTAAAGTATTATTTGGCAAAGTTAAGTTCAAGAATGGGATATTTTGTTACCTTTAAATTAGGAAATTCAATTTTATTAGCGTTTAGGAATACTGGCTGGGACCACAAGGCTGGCTAACACCCTGCAAAGACAAGACACAAATCATGGAGTGAAAGTAAATGATTAGGGTTGTCTAGAAAATGAGTCACAAAGTTAACTATCTGAGTAATAGGTTGAGAAATGCAGAAGTTATAGGCTTTAGTGCCAGCAGGGTTAGTGGTGATAGAGCCAAGCCATTCAGTGTGATGAGTAATAAAGTTATTAATAACAATATTAACAGAGGGGTAAAGAGAAAGGACATGGTCATTTTGATCAGAAATTACATCAAAAAAAGCGCAGTCTTGAGAAGAAGGAGAACAATAAAGAACAAAGAGAAACGTGATAAAGTGAAGAAGCGCCAAGCAGCAGCACATAAAAGAATGCTCAAGGGCTTCAAACCTAATTTCTTGACAAATAAGTGAATTGAAGTGTAAGTATACGTGCCTAAATGGCATACAATATCCTATGAAAGGATATTGTATGCCAGCATCTAAATAGATAGCAAACATATATGTTTATATCCATAATATGTATGCATAAAAATATGCATAATATGTATGCATCTCAGAAGCTTTTATTCCTTCAAACCTCATTCTACTTCATATTTTTCACCATCTTGAGCAGTTCCTTTATTAATCATTTGTTTCATCTTTTTGTCCTTTTATTATTCCAAGAAGCCAATGTAAAAAGGTCCTGTCTGATGTTAAGCTCTGTTAATTCTCTGATGTTAATTCTCAGTTTACTAAATCTTGTATCTTATATCAGATGTTAGGTTCTAGAGACTTTTGGTTAGTCTTCAACCATGTCATTAACTAAAGTAAGTCTAACATTTAATCTTATTAATTATATAATATTTAATATTTAATTTTTAAAAAGTGCTAAATAAGTGGTTCCAATTTTTCAAAACTCTAGAAAACACTTTGACCTCTCCAACTACCCTACGATTATTCTTCACTCTGTTATTAGTTTCTTTATGTAAAGGTTTTGAGGTTATTAAATTATTTCTTACTAACTGCAGTTATAAAGTTATTCTTGAAGATCTACCCTCTTCTTTATTTCAAATAACAGTGTTTAATAAATTGGAAATGTAAGTATAAAATTATAATATATAAAGTATTATAAATTTTTTTCTAGCCCCGGCTATCAACCCCTGCTAAATCTAGTTTAGCCGGGGTCGGGTTTGAAAAAAGTCTCATTTTTAGCCGGGGCATGATACCAGCAGCAGGGTGATCATGATGATCTTAAACTAGATCTGATCTGGATTAGTTAAAAGGAGTTGCTTCCTATAAACAGTACTTTAAAACATCAATGGTTATATTTTGGAAATGCATTTGGAAAAACTTTTTATCTAACAAAATACTAGAGATGAGCATAGGTTTTATATATAGGTGAGTGTAGGTTTTATAGTTGAAGTCACTAGTTGTTTACTAAGCCCACACTGCATCAGAGATTTAAACAGAACACAAACATACATAAAGTTATTTACAAGTAAACACCACACCTGAGGTTCAGACAGAACACAAACATACAGATAGAAATTTATGGGTGAGTCAACACCAGAGGTTTAGACAGAACACAAACATACACATAAAGGAATTTACAGGTAAGCTAACACAGTAACAAGGCAACTATAAAAAAAGCACACGCAAAAAAAATTACTATAGGCATAACAAATATAAAATAGTATTGATGACAGGATGATATTGATGACAGCCTTTCTTCCTTCTAGCCTTTGCTTAGAAAGTGAATCCCGCAAGGCAGCAGGACATGAAACAGGTTGCACTGGGTTACATGTTATCAGTAGCAGTGTGGTCATGATGACCATTCACTTGACCTGAGAAAACATATATATATATATATATATATATATATATATATATATATATATATATATATATATATATATATATATATATATATATATATATATATATATATATATATATATAATTATTTATTCTATATAATGTTGATTTAGTGAAGTAATAAAAAAATTTATTTTCATTATCATTATCATCATTAACAAAATAAATCTACTCTTTTTTTTTCAGTTTTCAAAACTTTCGTCCAAGATTGCTCAGATTTCTTCAAAGAAAAAAAATTACAGAAAACAAAATGGTTAGAAAGTTTATTGTTAAGAGCTTTTATTTTTGAAATTTTTTGTTTATTTTTTGTGTGATTTTTATATTTTTTATGAAAATAATTACTTCCACTATATTATGCAAATGTTTGTAACTAGTACAAATCAGTTATTGTTTGGCTATCCTGTAAATTAAATTAGCTGAACCAAATAAATATGTTTAAAAGAATTAGTCAAAAAAACAATATTTTTAACCAAATTGTTGTTATATCAGTTAATTTTTAAATACTCTTCAAAATCAGTTGGAACATTTTTCAACAATTAATCCAATTTAATCCATCAAATAAAGAATTTTTTTTTAATTTTAGCTTGCTTTATCAGAGCAAAGTTATGCAGACACAAAAAAAAATTGGTTAAAAAAAGTAGACAAGCTCGAAAACAATCAGAAAAGAAGGTATAATGCTTTTTGTTCTATATACATACTCTATAATAAATGCTCAAACACTATTGTTTTTTGTTTTTTTTTGTATTTAAATAAGTCTAAAAATGTCCTTTAAACAGTTAAATAAATGAAGCAATAGTATTTTAATAACTATATAACTTTCAGGGCTCGAATTAAGTGTATCGCGAATAGCAATTGCTTTTCACACCTTTGCAATTTGTTTTTTCTTAAAAAAATATTTTTGCAATTTGATAAAAATATTTATCTTGGGCAGATGTTAACTGCATCCAGCTACTGTCTTGTTGGAGGCCTCCTAGGCATAGACTTTTGGAGTAAGTAAAAAATTTTGCTAACCAGCCTCGAACCCCTTCCATCTTGCTTCAAAGCAACCATCCATTCATCTGTTGAATCTTACCTCTTGCCGAATTCACAAGACTTGTTTGCTCTTAGTGAGACCAATTTAAATTCTGCTATTCCTCCTTGTTGATCTCCATGTTGATGGGTACTATCCTTTGATTTCCAAAAACTCTTATAGTCACATGCTTGGGGTTTGGTAACTCTTATAGTCACATGGCTTGGGGGTATTCATACGGATCGATTCACTTATTTGATGTGAAATCAGGTTCGAATCCTTTGACCATTCTTTTATGTGCTTCTGCTTAGCACCTCTTCACTCTATCACCTTTCACTTTTTTCTTTATTACTTTATCGTTCTCCTTCTTTCCAAGATTTTCCAAGATTTCCAAGATTTCCAATTTCTTATCAAATTAACCATTCTCTCTGTCTTTACCCGTCTGCCAATATTGCTGTTATTGATGACTTTAATGCTCATCACTCTGAATGGCTTAGCTCTAATGCCATTGACCCTGCTGGCACTAAAGCCTATAACTTCTGCATTTCTCAATCTCTTACTCAATTAGTTAACTTACAATTAGTTAAAAGACTCGTTTTTTCCTAACAACTATGATCATTTACTTTTACTCCTTGATTTATGTCTTTTCTCTAATCCTAGCTTGTGTTCAGTTTCTTTTTTTTCTTTCTTATAAGGTTCTGACCATGCTATTAAAATCTTTTATCTCATACTTCCTTTTCAGACTCACTCTATCATCGCACAACTTACTACTTCCCTAAAGCTGACTAAGATTCTTTTAATGATTTCTTTTGTGATGGTCCTTAGGCTGATGTCTTTTCTCTCTCAAAAATGTGCTCCATGCTTAACCTCCTGGATACAGGCAGAGTAGTGATTTGAAGATTGTGTCTTTTGAAAGTATGTGTTAAATGCTTTTTAATTTTATCCTTTTGATGATCATTTTTGTTCTTAAATATAACAAGACCTTCATCATTATATAGGTCTATATAGTTTTTCTATATAAAGCAACATATTATGGAAAAACTTCCTTTCCAGTTTTCACTTCTTTAACAGAAAAATATAGAATGCAAATAATTTTTAATTGTATATTTTATGAACATAATTTAATGTATTTAACATTAAATAAATATTATAAAGTATATTTTATAGAAAAAATATTTTATTAAAAAAAAATATAAATGATATTAAATATTTAATTAAATAAATAATATTTAAGGCAAAAAGTGCAACGAGTTCGTCAGTTTTATGAAAAAGAATTTCCTGAAATCAAGAAGTTACGAGAACAGCAAGAAAGAATTGATAGGTGATTAAAACAATTATTATTTAATATATTGTGTTTTTTGATCAACCTCTCCAACCCCGACAAAGCTATTATAGTCAAGGAGGCTACTTTAGTTGTGGTTACGACCCACTTTCAACTCTATAACTCAGAAACACGAACCTTAACAAAAATTTTGGCTGTGGTGAAAAACAAGTTGAGTGCAGTACTACCAGAGAAGTGGTCAGAATCGAACTAGGAACTTCTCGCTTTTAAGGCAAGCGCTCTACCACTACGCCACTACCGCATATTTTTTGAAGGTTATTGCTTTGACTTTCAAAAACTAACAACCAGACACATTGACAGTTCTAATGAGACATGTTGACAATTTTATTTAGTTAAAAATGTTTGTCAAAGTTTATTAAATAAAAAGTTTTTCAGAGATGTTAAATAAAATCAAGACTTAATTGTTTCAACTCAATTTTAAAATGCAGAATGAAATTTTTTTTTTTTTTAAAAAGTAATAATAACGAAATCTAATATAATTACATTATAATTTTTGACATTAAAATATGTTTTATGTTATGTTATGTCATTTCTAAATGTTTTATAAAGTTAAAAGACATAAAATTTCACATTGAATTTAATAAAATAATCTCACATCACAAGTTTGACTTTCTTTCTTTAATTTAAGTTGAATTGATCATTTATTATGTTTTTTTCAATTTTTTATTTATTTTATTTTAATGATTTTTATAGGCTTGGTTCACGTGCTGTAGGAGCAGGATATGTGCGAAGTGAGGCTGAAATTGAAGAAATTACAGAAATAAATGCAAATAAGAATCGTGTTAAACTGTTTTCTATTCAAACTCCAAAGTTGTTAAATAACTATGAAAGGCGTTTTCGTTTTCTAAATTATAATTCATTAATTCAAGATGTAGATGTGTTTGAGATCCAGAGGAAATCAGCCATTTTATGGAGTGATAAAGAGAAGCAGATTTTTAGAGAAAAATTCACTCAGTTTCCAAAGGATTTTGAAAAAATTGCTTCTTTTTTGGAGCAGAAGAAATGTGCTGATTGTGTTCTTTTCTATTACCAAAATAAAAAGAAAGAGGGCTTTAAATCGTCTAAATTAAAATCAAAAAAAAAAGGGAAACTCAATAAAAGTGAAAATAAAATAACATTACGAATGGAAAAGTCTAAACCAAGCAAGTCAGAAAGAGAAGATGATGATGAGGGGAATGAATCTGCAGCAAGTGATGAAGAAAATTTAGAATCCTGTCAAGTAAAACAGGTATCAATTAGTAATGCTGATCTTGTCATGATAAAAAAACCTTGTACATTAACAACATGCACAATTGAGAGTTCAACTAAAACAACAACAGTAGTTCCAGATGCAATTAATTATGAAACCCAAGGTTTAGAGAATAAACCAATTACTGAGAATAAATCAGTTTGTGAAAAACCAAAGAAAATGATTTTTCTTAATGATACATCCAAAGAACTCAAAAGTCCTCAACCTTTAGTTAAAGTCTTTAACACTCGCTCGGGAAAGCTTACAAAGAAAACGGCTAAGTTATCACTAATGTTAGAAGATTCTTTTGAAGCTACGCCTAGTGAAGTTCCCAACCCTCCTTTAAAAATTACAATTTCTGTAACTTCTCCTTCATGTATTGATGTTGGCAATCCAGCTTTACCATCTTGCAGTATTATATCTGAAACTGTAACTGCTGCATTAGTACTTAGTAATCCAGATGATGTTCCAATTGAAAATTCTGTCATTAAGGTTGAAGATTTAATCAGGCAACATTTTAGCACGATGCCAGGTTTGAAAGTGCTTCTATGATATATTTGTAATATATAATCATCTCACTGTTTTTCATATAATATGGTTGTAGCCATTTTTAGAGCATAGTGATCCATCTCGTTGGTCCGAGCAAGAAATGTTGAAAGCTGTAGAAGGTAAGAAATCAACATAAATCGTTTTGAAAAATGATAAACTCTTTAGCATTTCAAATATAATTTAGATATAAGTAAAAAAATGTTTTATGAGGATTTAATTTAGTTAAAAATTAACCATTTAAACTTGGAGGATTTGTATTAAGTACTTTACGTATCTCCTTTAAGTGCTTCTTTATGTGTCTTCTTTGAATACTTTATTGTCTATTACTATTTAATTTTTTAAGGTTTAAAGAAATATGGTAGAAGTTGGCCATTAATTGCAAAAATTGTTGAAAGTAAATCAGAAGGCCAGTGCAAAAACTTTTATTTCAACTACAAAAAAAAATTCAACTTGGACAAAATATTAGGGATATATAAGGTATTCTTTTATCAAAATGTTAACTTTTTTTTGTACGTGTGAGGTGGGGGGAGGGGGGAGGAGAAAGATAAAAAGTATGTTTTAGAAATAAAATATTTAAAAAGAATTAGGGATATATTAAACATAAATCTTTTAGAAATAAAGTAAATTTGTCTTGTTCAAAACTGCATTAAATATTTTTTTATTTTTTTTACTAGCAGAAAGATGATTCAAATTGTTTAGAAGAGGAAGGGAATGATGATGACTCAAAAACACATTTTGTAGTTAAAATTTTTAATTTCAAATTTATTATTATTATAATTTAATAAATAATAAATATTTAAATTATGATTTACTTTAACAATAATATTGTATTGTAGATTTTGTTATACATTTTAAATTTATGAATACAGGAATTCTCAATAAATGCAAGATTGATAAAAATGTTTGTCCTTTAAGAACTTTATGTAGATGTTGTGAGTCTGATGAAAATTCCTTTCTACTTGGTTGCTTACTTTGGTTATTATTTCGAAAAAAATTTTATCTGATGAAGGATAAGTCTGATAAAAATTCTTACTGCTTTTACTTGGTTGCTTTCTTTAGTTATTAATTTGAAAAAATTTTTATCTGATGAAGTTATGAAAAAAACAGGCAAAACAATTTTTTGAAAGTTTTATTTAATTACTGACAAATTTTTAATAAAATGTTATAAACTGATAACAAGGAATAACAATATACATTTCTGCATACTTTAAATTCTTTTTTGGATGGATTTCAAAAAAAAAAATTTTTTTTTATATTTAAGTTTTGAAATACGAATGTAAACCAATATCAAAACCTCTTTCTACATCGAACACATTATCTTTAATATGGTATAAACAATTTGAATATTTTTCCAATGTTTTTTCTATGTAGATACAGCCTTTTTTTGATACTATTTGTTTTTATATGTAAGGATAGCTTTTTTCTGATATTTGCTGTTTGTTATATGTATGAAAGCTTTTTTCTAATACTAGTTGTAGATAGTAGTTCTAGATACTACAGTTCTGATATTAGGCAGGAGTTTATAATTTTGGTTTAAAGTTATTGATATTTATGGTTCTCTATCGCGGTTTTCAGTAATAAATAATTCATCTGATCTTTTTCTGGTCAATTTTTACTTTATGTTTTTTACTTATTAGATACTCTGCAATAATGGAATAATTCTTTCCAATCTCTTTATTTCAAGCAAATAAGTATTGAGTGCTAGCTACTACCTAATGTATCTATCTTAGTAAAATCTTTTTTCTTGGTACCTACTAAAATTTGGTTCTTTTTGTTTAGGTTCTTATTTAATGTTGTTTTGAAAACTTTCCTTATTTCTACAGCTGGAGGTAAATAATTATCCCCAGTGATGTTGGATGTCAAGATTCTTTTATAATTCTCTCCTTTAACAAATTGTTATTAATGACGTATTTTGCTGTAATGCAATGATCGAATTGTTTATCTTTTTTTTTAGTTTCTGTTAATAATCAGATTGTCTTTTTTGGCTGTTTTCTAATTTTAATTTTTTTATTACATGCATGTAGTGTTATTATGCATGTGCTACATTTTTTTATTACATGTTTGTGCAGGTGCTACATATATTAAGATGATGTCAAAGGTCAAGATTTATTCTGTGATTGTAAACCATTGTGGCTTTATCAGTTCCTACTTTTAAATAAATTTTTGAAAAGTTTTTTGATGACATTTTTATCAATCTTGAATTTATTTATGGCTAGTGACTGTTAAAAATTAAAAATCATTTTTTTCAGTTTGAATTAAAAAAAACTGATGACCTTAATAAAGTTTATAAAAAGACATCAAAAATCGATGAGGAAATTAGTCATTTCCAATCAGAAGCTTCTGAAAATATATTTGGAGAAGATAGTGTAATCAGAGAATCAATACAGGATCAGTCTGAAAATCAAAAGTCTATAGAAAGTTCTATTAAGAATGTGCATATAATTAATGCTACAACAGAAGATAGAGCTGGTAAATAATTTTTTTGTTTATGTATCTACTTTAAATCTTTATATTTATGTTTAATTGATGTTTGCATGATATTTGTGCAATTTTTAAGCAATGTTGGTCTTGAACAAAAGTTGTTGTGTCGGTTTTAAACATAAGTTGTAATGTTAGTATTTAATATAAATCAATTTATGATCTAAGCCATTTAAATTTGATACATTGGAAAAAAATTCTCTATTTAATCTTCTTTCCTGCTATTATCACTTGTTTTGTAATTTTCTGAAACATAAACATAAAGTTGGTGAAAAAGATATATTTTGTTACCAACCCTCCTTTTGTTACCAACCCTCCTTTTGTTACCAACTCTCCTAATTATTAGTAATATAAAAACTTTAATCATGTTAATTAAGGATAATTAGTAATCTACTTTGCTAGCATTATATTCATGTCATTGTTGCATATGTAATTATCTAACTGTTTTGGATTTGAAATCTCTGCTTTTGAAACCAGCATGTTTGTTTGCAACAAAAAATTTTTTGACATTAAACACTAAAATATTATTGGTTGATGTTGCCATAGTAGTGTATTTTTTTTTTTTAATGCAGTAGTGGTGTAGTGGTTAAGCGCTCACTTCATAAGTAAGAAGTTCGGAGTTCCATCCCCAACATGTCCCTGGTAGTACCGCCCTCAACTTGTTTCTCTGCACATCAGCCTTGTTTGTCAAAGTTTGTGTTTTGGAGTTAAAGAGTTGAGAAAAGGTTGCAACCACAATAAAATAGCCCTCTTGACTGTAGTGCCCCTCTCAACCTTGGAAAAGAGTCATTTTTAAGTGAGAAATTTTTAGATCAAAAACAAGTAGGAGTGGAAAATAGTTTGCTTTAATGTTATTGTTATGTAACTGGCTCACCATTTCTATCTGCTTGTAAAATATCAGAAATAAAACTATTTACAACAGAAATATTTGTGTATGTTTATATGAAGTAAAGTCCTGATGCATACAGATGCATCAAGATATATGCTCATTATAATTTATGTATATTTATAATTATTTCTTCTTGTAAGTTTAATTATTTTTAGATGAAAGCAAAGCTTCCGATTTCTCATCAAAACCTGCAATATTGCGACCACCACCTTTGGCACTGGTAACTTCTATTAAATTTTTTGATTTTGATTTCTAATGTAATCACAATAAAAAATAAAAATATTTTTATTTTAAAGACTCCATCAGAAGATACTGGTATTGAGTCAGTACTAGTATTGAAAAATGAGGAGCTATCAAATAATCACCTGTCCAGCACATCACTAGAAAATTTAAATAAACAAGAAAATTTTAAAGGGGATTCAAATTATTCTCATAACTATCATTTTTATATTAAAAAAGAGCAACTTTCTCATAAGCAGCCGACTTCAGAAAGTTCTCCAAACCACCCAATAGTTCATCCATTTAAAATGCTACAACATAAGCATGCTGAGCAAACTTGTCATCAAAATTTGTCTTATCAGTATAAACAAAATGATTCATTTCAGCTGTCAACAAATCCTCTTTTTTCAAATAACCGTGGTAACTCCATTTTTTCTCATAATCATGTTGCGCTAAACAGTCCAAATAAATCTGCTTCCGATTTCTGCGAAATGCATAAACATGTTTCACCTGATGCACTAAGGCAACCTAGTTCTTTTTTTCAAAAAGAATCTCTGCAAAATCAAGAAACCCATTTATCTGCTCCAAGACAAAATACCTTCCCTACTTTCATGACACATCATCATGGTGCAGGTGATCAAAAATCTGCTATTAATCCGTTTACACCTAGATTTCCTGGGTATATGTCATCATTACAGCTGCACGGCGTTTCTTCTGATACGCCTTATGCAAGGTTTCGGTTACCACTTTCTCCTTCAGATAACACTTCTCGAATGTCAAGTCCATTAAGTTCACAGTTTCCTCAGGTTTTATCACCTATGATTAATTTGAACCGCTCCACTCAAATGCAACATTCGATGCAACACTCGCCAATGCAACACTCACCAGTGCAATTATTTTTCAATACATATAGTTTAGAAGACTCACAAAAACAACATGATGTTGATTTGATTCATTGTCAGCGTGATCGTGAGTTTGATTTAGACACAAGATGCAAACCAGATTTAGTTCTTAAAAGAGATATTCAATCTGAAGTATCGCATAAATTAAATGAAGAATCTCAAAAATCTATGCATAGTTTCAGAATGAAGGAAATTGATGAGCAATCTCGCCGACACATAAATCACAGTTTGTATGATCGCAAAAGATCTGGAGACATAAATTTGAATCAGCACCACTACCAGATCGAGAATGTTGATTATCATCACAAAGATTCTATAAAAGATTCAGATGAATTTCTTCGTCACCTACCATATCAACCTAGATCAAAAACTGAACGAATTGAACGTTCTGCTTTTATCCCAGAATTACAAAGACATTCTTTAAAATCAAGGGAATCCCATGGCTTTAAAGCTGACAGGCGCAAGTTTTCAGAACCATGTGTTGACAGTTCTTCGAGATATCCCGTATTTTTAAATGATCGGAAGTTATTTGAAAATCAGCGCCAAATAATAAAAGACGAATACTCAAATGTTAAAAATCAAACTTTTGGTATTCAGAACATATCATCTGATGCGTTACCGCGATCTTGTACTGATGGCATGGTTGGAAATATTGACGAGAAAAAAGGAAGCAGCATGGAAATAAGCGGGAATAGAGCATTTAATTTATCTTTAGCAGCGTCTATCGCAGCAGCAAGTCCAACAAAGTTTCACAGCAATGCAAAATCCCTCCATAAAAGTCATACCTACCCGTCATTGAGCCGGAATCAAATGCCACCTTTTTTGCATCGACAAGCCACTCCCCCTGTAGTGGGATTTATAGGTCCAGGAGTTTTAAGAGAAAATGAAGTTGGAAATATAAAACAAAATGCTGCAAAGATAGTGCGTCCTTGGGAAATGAATTCAGATATATCTCAACGAAATGAAATAAATAACACTTCTATATCCAATCAAAATCTTTCTCCTCGTGTGAATATAAATGCTGTCGAATTACAGAATAGTTACTCGTTATTAGCAAATAACGAACTTTCGGATAATAGTTTCTTGATAAATAGATTTTCTCAACCATTTGATTCCCAGAAAGAAATGCAGTCAACAAATAAATCTTTCAAATCATCTCCAACTGTAGGAGTTGATTGTCCAGTGAACATGTTAGGAAAAAAAGAGCATAGACAGACTCCAAATGAATTAAATTGTCCAGTTATTCAGTTGGCACCTACATCCGTTAAGTTTAAAGAACAAATAATTTCGTTTGCTCAATATAATAGTCCAACTCCTCAGTCATTTCCAAAGTTTCCTTTTAACGATAGTTCGGAAATAAACGTAAATTTTCCAACAAATAAACATCTTATAAGCCAATCTGTTTGTTTCACTGACCTAACAATTCCTGAGAAAGATGTCTCTTCCGTGAATCTTTCTCAATCAGAACAGCATTCCTACAGAAAATCTCTAGTTTCAATTGAAGATAAACCTGCATTTGAATCCCCTCAAAGTGAACATATTTCTCGTTTGAGGAGTGACTCAGAGGAAACGGTATCGTCGGATGAACTTGATAAAGGTTTAAGTCAAGAATGTCTTGAACCCTCGCTGTTAATACAAAGACTTTTAAATAAAAATGACGACGAGTTTCCAAATGTAGAGCCAGATGGTAAATCGTTATCTGTTACAAGTAAAACACGTAATAGAACGGCGGACAATTTAAAATGTAACACGGGTTCACAAGAAATACTGTCCGGTCGAGACGACGTTATGAAGGATTGCGCAAGTTTCCATAAACCGAAATATTTACCCGAGCCATTGGCTTCAAATTTTACTACTGAAAATATAGAAATTAAAAAACAAACAACATGCTCCGCTAATAATTTTCGATTTTCTGAAAAAGAAACGTTACTTGATAATAAAATTTGTGTGGTAGATAAAACCGAAAGCCCGCACACCGTTTATCGGTACGAGACGTCCAAAAAAATGGACAAGTCTTTTTCATCAGAAAATTTTGATAAACCAAAAATGAAACGTTGTGATTCACCAGACATATATGATGATTTGAAAGTACATAACTATGAGGAACAACGAGCCGAATCACCAACGGATCTGTACATCGCCGAAAATTTACAACCTCGCGAAACTGCAATTTTTGTGAAAAAATCGTTAAAAACTGATGATCTTTTTTATATATTATCCCAGGATATTCTTGTAAAAGAAAATAACGTTGAATGTTCTAAGGATTCATTTTTAAAGGAACATATTGAAACAAATCAGGGGTTGAATAATGGAGATAAAGAAATTGAAGTTATTAATTCTAAAATTGAAACGGATCCTAACAAAAGCCACCGCAGCGATGCAAGTACTCCGGTCATGGATGAACCAATCAATGATACAAGTGACCCATTGTTGATAAATAACGAAAACTGCATTGCATCGTTACCCTGCGCTAGCCCTTCGACTCCCGAAGCTCATACACCGTTACTTGATGAGCCAGCTTATAGTTTTGAGCAGACAGAAGAATTATCAACTCATTTTAGCGGAAGTAATTTTGAAAAATTTATGACTTCCTCTGCAACCACTTCATCGCATTGCCTGAAATCAGAAGTTGCAGCGGAGAACACTTCATCCTCGTTATTCATGAGATCGGATAAGTACACCCATCCAAAGAATGATACTGCTCAGAAAGATGGTGTTTTCGAATCTATTTCTCCTCCGTGCTCTCCTGAGCCTGTATCTTGTAATTTACCACTTTCAAACAGCTCTATTATTGCTTTTCCGTTTTCAGCATTAGCATTTAATGTTAATAGTTCGAGACCTGGTTCACGATCAAGTATACACTCTCCTCTGCCCTTAGAAGGCACATCTCCTCGAGTTGATGACTACAGATCAAAACAAAGAAGAGATTCTCATGATCCAGAAAATAAAGAGTTTGATCAGACAAGTAACCAACATTTTGAAGGAAAAAAGTTGTTACAAAAGACTTATCAACGATCCATGTCTCAAAGCTCGTCAAATAATAGTTCAAAATCTCCGGAATACGAATACAAATCAAAAAATAAACAATCTGGTAAATTTTCCCATTCGGTTGGCAAACGTCCTTTTCATGAACGAAGGTATGATCAAGTAAGATCATACAAACGACATTCTCGGTCACCTGAAAACGAAAGAAACAAACGAATAAGAAAATAAATTTGAAAAAATGTTGCGGTTTTAAAATGTAGCGAGTGAATAATAAGTGTTTTTGTTTCTTTGTGTTTTTTTGTTTAATTAAGTTTATTTGTATTAAATTATCTTAAAAGAAACGCGAGAGTTGGCCAGGTGAATAAAAAAATGCAGTTGCTTTTGCTCAGTAATTGGTCAGCTTTACGTGAATAAAAATTTCAGGAATTTTTATTCACGTAAAGCTGAGCAATTACTGAGTAAGTTGCTTAACTTTACGTGAATAAAATTTGTCCAAAACTTGTGAATTTTTTATTCACGTAAAACTGACCAATTAATGAGTAAAAGCAATTACTTTTTTTATTCACCCGACTTAATGAGTTGTAATTTTAGGTGAGAGACAGAAGGAAATGGTTGGCTGGATTTATGTTTGGAAAGTTAATTCGCTGCGTAGCTTAAGATCTAAAATTATGCGAAGGAAAACAATTTTTAGAAAGTAATAAGTTTAGTCATGCACTTTTACGCTAGAATTTCCCCTGAAATAACTTCAAATGTTTGTAACTTTATTAGACTTTTTTTTGTTTTGTTTAAGTCTGCATTTCAAAATTCAAAAAGTTTTAAAATTTAATAATTTTAAAATAATTTTTTTTTATTGTAAATTAAAAGCAGTTTTAAGGAATTTTGCACAATTGAAGTTCCTCTGGGGTTCAAAAGAAGTTTGTAGCTTCGTATGAATTATGTTCTTTATTGATAAACTAGTAACAGGGTAGATTAGGGAAATATGAGCACCTTTAGCAAAAATTGGAATATTTTCAAAAATAATTATGTTGGATCCAAAATTTTTGAGAATAAACAATTTTTAGGGATCCCTAGTCAGGATCCACTAAGATATTTGGGCTCCAAAAATTTTTCTTAAAAAAACTGGTTTTAAAAAAGAGCAAAAGTGCTCCAATTAACCAGACCACTTGGTAATATGAGCACTTAAAATTAGCTCAAAAAAATAACATTAAGTAAAAAAATACCAACCTGACAATTTGAACTAATTTTTGTAAATGATGATTTGTTATTATCAAAACTTATCATTAAAAGATCGAATTTTATGCCACTTTTTGTTGAAACAATACAACTATGTTTTCCGCAATAACAAAAAAAAGTTCATTTTTTTTTTTGATTTTATTAACTCAAACCTTAGAGCAATAAAATTCAAACTTTTTGAATTTAAATAACAAAAAAATATTTAGTTTTGTTAAAATATTAAAAAATTTTAATATGCTTTATTTTTATTCAAAAAGCAATTAAAACCATTGCTGTTTTAGTACTTTTAGCAAGGTAATTTCAAAGAAAAACACTGGGGAATTTGAGCATGCTCATATTATACAAAAATGGCATCTTTAAATAAAGTCAAAACTAAATGTTTCTATGGATTGTTTTTCAAACAGAAATGAGTTGGATTTTTAGGTAACGTATTTTTCTTTATAAAAAGTTTATCATTTTAGCACCAAAGTTACGCGCCACAGATTAAATCATGCGTGATGATATTATTTTAACAACGCAAAAAATTTAACAGCGTTTTAATTAGATGACAGCTGCTAATTACTGCAAATAGATTTACGTTACTTGTACTTATTTCTGTTATCACCACATTAAGTCGATTCAAAAAATACAAAGCAACTTTAATTTCACTGCTTACATCTAAGAAATCTTTAAGTATGCTCATATTACCCTAATCTACCCTTATACTTTACATTAGTAGGCCAAGTTAGAGGAGGTCAATATTCAGAAAGTTGAAATTGATTGTTTTATGGGAGTTTTTTTCAATATATAAAGAATTTTGTGTTTTACAATGTTTAAAAAAAAAATCTCGAAGTTAGTTTAAAGAGAATATTATACATTTTTAAATGAAACTTTAACCATTCTAATTCAGTGAAAAAGCTTGTCGATAAAAAAGTTCTTTTTTAGCGGACGATTAATACAAAAGGAGAAGAAAACCAGTTTTTTTTTGTTGTTTATACAGAATTTAAGACTTTTATAAAGTTTCTTTTTGAACATTTTTAGGATTTTGCTCAGTCGGTTTGCTTCAATTTGTTTTAAATAAAATTAAAAAACGCCCTTAATTTTGACATAATTATAACTTAAAATCCTGAAAATAACTTGGTTGTTGAAACTCATTTCCGACTAACAACAATTTCTTACCTTAGCTATAATCAGTAGATTTATTTTTGCATTATGATATTTTTAAACACTTTTTTTCAAATGTAATAATGACTAAAAATACGATAACATTCAAGCTACTTTCTTTAAAAAATACCATAGAGAGATTTTTCTTGCCTAATAAAGTTTTTGGCTTATTAATAAAAAATTAAAATTGATTAAAAAAATAAATGAATTAATTTAATATCATTAATTAGCATAATTAGGTAAAAAAGGACCATATAATGGTACATAGATAACTCCATATTGCATTGTCCTATTGTTATCAAATTTTCCAGGTAGCATTCATGCATGGGTGTTAACAAAATGTATCAGAATGATAAAAAAAATTATTATTAAAAATTTTATAGTATTTTTAATAAGGTATAAGAAAATTATGATAAAAAAATGGACTTGACTATTCATAACTTTCTTTGGGCTTGCAGAAATATGCTGATTTTGGTACATTTTGTGGGTACTGGTGCATTGAACATACTGTGAAAATTTCAAGTCAATTTGGCTTGTGGAACTCAAGATATCTTTGTACCAAGTATGAAAATTTAAATACAGAGAAAACGATCGTTTAAAAAAATGTATACAAATATAACCAACTTTACACTATAAAAAACTAATTTGCTCCAGATATGTAGGAATTTACTTGCTCTGTTTCTCTTTCTTTGACAGAGAAATCTTTTTTTACAGGTAAGTTTTTTTCATCTTGCAAGTTTGCTAGTTTTTTTTAACGCACTACTTATTCGTGTCGCATTCGATATGTTTGGAGCTTTATTCATGCACTTTCCACTATGAATGCCAAATTTTAAAAACACACTAAAAATTTCAGCTGCTCCTTTGTTAAACTCTAAAAATGAAAATGAGACACCAACTTCAAGTATTGCTTTACTAACATATGTTTGTTTTGGACACTTCTTCCATATAACATTGTTTATTGATTCGTTATTGTTTTGGGTTTCACCATGCAAACTCTTGGTTAATAAACTATCAGCACTTAAATCAATGGATATTGACTTAATCAAAGTACATAAGGCAACTGGTAGATTCAATTTTACGTTATATCGGTTTTGACCTGTAACTTAGTCTGCTTGTCATATACACCAACTTTTATCACTCCATGGACAAAACTTGTGTCGCTCAACCAGGTCGGTTATGTCTGATTATGGTAAAGAACAGCCCAAATACATTTTTTCATAACATAAATATTGTCTCAGTTTTGTTGAATGGCCATTCAATTGTAGTTCTGTAGTGTATTTACTGCTTTATCAGTGAGTCTACCTTTCCCCATAATTTTTTTATTGTCAGATAAAATAACACCTTTGTTTTCCTGTCGCAAATTCCTAAGGCGTGTACCCAATCGCTTTTGTACATGTCCAATACATTCTTTTTTTATCAATAACCACATTGTCACCATATGGTTTAGAATTGGTTACATCATTAAAAGATGAAGTATCTCCGTCTCCAATGTATGATGTATATCGAAGCTTATTTTTCTCAATTGATCTAGCAAACATCTTCACCGCTCCGGCAGATTCCATAACCCCTTTGCATTGTCATAACTAGCTGAGCATTTGTGATTCAAATTCCATTCATTATATTCAGAGTCAGTTTTTCTTTTGCCCCAATACTAACAACCTTTACATGACTTTGAAAAACATATGTATCAATACATTTTCCATTTTCTCTTGACATTAGAGTCACAACTGTTTGTATTGTGGCAAAACCTTTGCTAAATTTGCGAAACCCTATGACCATTCGAAAATTTACAGTTGATATTTCTCTACCAGTTGTCTTCTTGGTATATTTTTTGTCACATTCAGTTGAAGTTTCAAAATCACTGACGTTCGTGTTACAAAACTCACACCAAAGATGGAAATTTAAACAAAAACCACGTTTATTTTTAATATCATTATTGAGTGACAATGGATTTAAACACAGGAAGCACACACTGAATTTTCCAATAACCTTTTTTAAAATGTCAAAATTCATAATAAAATTAAAATCATTTGTGGTAATTTTAGTGTGTAACTTTTGACACGCTTTAATCTTCAAAGAACTAGCACAATGTTTTTCATATTGAGTTTCAACTGTTGTTGTTGAATCTATATGACTTTTGGTATAGGGCAAAGGAGGGCATTAAGACCACTTTTTTCATATACTTTCAGATTTTTCTATTGTAAAAAATGAATATTGTGAAGTTCACGAATATTTTTTTTCCTAGTGACAGACAACATATTTGTATACGAGGCATAGCATTTTATACGGAAAAAAAAAAGTTTTGTATAGTGCCAAGACTGATAAGAAGTTATAAAAAAAATCGCATAAAATAAAAAAAGGGGGGCAATAAGACCAAGTATATTGAATGTATATATTTTTACCAAGACTTAGCGCAATTGTTAACATTTTATTTGATAACTTAAATATTGTCCTTTTTTGTAATTAAAGTGCCTTCAACATTATATAAAATGTCAAATATGTCATAACACACCTATTTATCACTTCTATTTTTACATAATTTAAAACCTTTCATACGGTATACGGTAGAATACGGTACAGTAGAATTTCGACCAGGGATAAAATACTATAAAGCTAAAACTTTGTTTAAGTAAACACAGATGTATAATAATTCACAAAAAAAAGCCCCAATTATTGTAACTCCGAAAGGTGAACTTTTGGGCCTATATAAAAGGGCCTATATAATTTTTCGGGGGAGAAAAAAAGGTTTTTCAAAAAAAATTATTTACCGTTGGAACAATTTAAGTAATTCTAATTTATATTTGTATAAGAAATGTGGTCTAAAAATGAGTATTCAAGAAGTTATTATTAAATATGCCAATCAAAAAATTATAAGTAATACAGGTATACATTATAATTTGATTATTGAAGTAATCCATCATAGACGATATAATTTATACAAAGTTAAATTAATGTCTATAGCTATTCATTATATAAATAAAATAAATTTCAAATCAAATTAGTGGTGTGTGGTGACTAACCACGGATTTATGCCAAGGGTGGATCCATTGAAGGGGGAGGCAATCGCTCCCTTAGACATTTGCAATTTTTTTTTTTTTTTTGTAAACTTTTACATTAACACAGCACTTTGTTTAAATTACGTGAGTAAATTAAAGAGGCTATTTAAAATCAGCAAAAAAAAGTTATAGACTTGCCTGCTCAAAAATCATCAAACCTGAAAATTAACCCCTCCCCCCTCCTTCATAGGTAGTCAGGATCCACCAAATTGAAAAAACATGCCTTTCCCTCCCCCCTCCCCCTCCCCCTATTACTGCAAAGTCTTGACCCCCTTCCCCTTGATATGTGCTCTTCATTAGTGATCCAGTAGCAAAAAATTCTGACTCGATAGTAACTTTATTTTCTTAATAATAACAAAAACATAGTGTTACTTTATATAATCTTTAGTAAAAACTATTTGAAACATGGTTAGTTTTTGAGTCAAAAACAAATGAAATAAACTTAATTATTTTTTATTTCATATATCGTCAAAATATGCAAACTTATAGAGACCATTATCCTATATCTTGTCTTTTCTGTAAAATAATTACATAATCATTTCTTTTTTTAACTTATTTTAAATTTATCTAAAGTTTCTATCCTTAACGTATAATATTGTGGAAATTTGAGGCTGGAAACTGATATCTCTCAAAATTTTGACACTATTACCCGAAATGTGGGTACATTAAGCTAATATTTTTTTTATTTTTGCTATCTTATAAAACATTTAAATTTATCAGCAGATTTTTTAATTTGATCAAATAACCTTATGTTTAAAAGTTACAATCACGTAAGATTTCACCTTCCCTAAAATGAGGGGGTTGTATACTCTACTTGATCATATTTTTAGAATACTTAAATAAAATAAAAACTTGTTGACGAACTTAAAAATATCATAAAACTGTGTGAAAACAAATAATTAAAAAGGAGTCAATTAAAAATAATAATTTTTAAGATTATATTTTTAAAAAAGCCTTAGAACAATTACTACACTTCCACTCCATGACTTTAACATCATCTAATTCAGTTATCATAGTACATTTTATGTGATACCAAATGTCACAAACATCGCAGCACACCCACTGATCACCTTTATCTCCACAGCCACCACATTCAGGACATACAATGTTGCTGTTGTCATCATTATCATTTTTATTCATTTTTTTTTTTTTATTCAATTTTTTTTTGTTTTGCTTTTTTGAAGCTTCTTCTCTTGTTCGTTTTAAACATGCTTCTGATGTTAAACGTTCACCATAGCGAAATTTTTTAATCCGTGCAGATCTTCCATGAAGAAAGGTTTCTGCACATTTAGACTGTAATTGTTTAAGAAAAAAATCTTTGATAGAGGAAGTCGATGTAGAAATTGGTAATGATGAAACAGATGATATTGATGTTGAAATGGGAGCATCGTTAACAGAAATGCTTTGAAGATTAGGCATTGAACATGATCTTGTGAGATGGTTAGTGGAGAATGTAGGTTTCTTTTCTGGTGACTGAAAACACTGATTAAATAAACGTGTGTCAATAGCATCTTTGTTAAGAGGGAAAATGCCAATCCCCTTAAAACCACTTTTGATTTGTTCCATAGTAACGGAACTCTGAAAAAGGGTACGTAGTAGCCCTGGAAAATGTTTCTTGGATGCTGGTTCATTATGTGTTCTTGCATATTTTATAAGTAAACTTTGCCATTTACCTTTTACAGGTCAAAAAACTGATGTGTCTAAAGGTTGAAGAAGATGGGTGAGATGAGCAGGAATGCGTAGGAGAATAACATTATTTTTTTTTGCAAAATCAATAAGTGGGGAGCTCATATGAGAAATATGACCATCAAATATAAGAACACGTGAGCAATTTGCAAGATGCTTTATATACATTAGAAATATGCTTTGAAACCATTCTAAAAAATGAGGGCACTCCATCCAGCCCTTTCTACTAGTAGTATAAACAGCTCCATTAGGGCCACCTTTAACCAGTCTATATACAATTTTTTTCCTTTGTAGATAATATATGGTGGCAATAAATGCCCACTAGTAGAGCATGCACAATTGACAGTAATTTGCTCCTGATCCACCAATGCTTTGCGACACTCGAGAAACACCTCGTTTTGCTAATACAATTTGACTAAGAAGGTTATTAATTCCTGCATTTTTTAATGTTTTTTTGGCTACATCAAACCAAATTTTGAAGGTCTCAGGATTTTCAGCATGGCTTCTTGAATTGCTTAAATGGATTTCTTTGCAAGAAGGCATGCAACCAGTCTTTACTTGGTCGAGAATCTATAAATGATGTATCAATACTGTTTGTTTTAAGAAAATCTTGTATTAGATCTTTTACTTCACCTCTAGTAAAACCCCATCCCCAATCAGCCATTGAAATAAGATATTCTGACGGCTCTTTTTCTTGCTGTGAGGTCAAAACTGTTTTTCGTCCTGGATGAGAGTTAACTGATAGCTCACCGTTTACTCTTTTCGAAAGAACTCTCCTGTCACACCTAAAATGTTTGGATGCCTGGTTTATTGACATTTCTTTATTCAAAACAGAACTGCAGGCATCTATCATTTCCTGGCTATTTGAGTAGAATTTCCTTCCTCCCTGCTTCAACTTTTTGTATGTTCGAACCATTCTAAAAAAAAAAAAAAAATTTATTTTCAAAAATACATTTACAAAATTTATTTTTACATTAAAAAGTTGCTTCTAATTTTAGTCATAATTATTTAACTAGATAGTATGAAGTTTATAGCTGATTTAAATTTATTAGAGAGTTTTGCCATTTTTTACTAGTCAGGGAGGGCATTAAGACCTACTTGTTTTAAAATAAAAGTTTTATACTCTAAGTAAACAAATAAATAAAATTTTTTGTAAAAAGTATTTCAAAGAAGTCTTACCTTGCTAGTATAACAAAAAAAAATATTGTGTGCAAGGTAATTTTAAAGGTATCAATAACTCGGCTCAATAACTCAATGATTTTTACTAAAATAAATATGACATTTAAATTATTATTTTTATGTCTAAATATTACTTAAGTAGAATGTGTAACTTTAAAAAAGGGCTTACTAAACTTTACTTTCAATTAAAATAAAAGCAAACAACTTGTTATAGACTTTTTAATGAAAAACTGAAGAGCACCGATATTGGAAAAGTTTTTCATGAACTTCCAACAAAATTAAAAACTGCCGTAAAAAACGACGATATTGAAAATCAAATAATCATGGTAAAAAATTACTTGTTAGTCCAAGAAATGATTTAAACTACTCGCTTACGTAGTAAGAAAATATATATCATGAAAAACTTAGTAAATTATTATTTACACAATAGCATAAAGGAATTCAGTATTAGCTCTGCTCAAAAAGATCTTATTGCCCCTCTGATCTTATTACCCCGCTTTACTTTACTGATTTCCTTTAAACTTTGGTTTTTTAAATCGTATTTTCTTTGGCATTTTTAATAATAACTAAATAAATAAGTTTTTCATTATTTACAGGTGAAATAACATAACTAATATACAAATAACTGTACACATAAAAAATTTGCAGACACAGCCAAAAAATTTGCAGCAAGCCAGCAAAGCAAGCATGTCAATGAAAATTGCTTTTATGTCAATGAAAATTGCTTTTATATGTACTGTAATTAAGTAACGGTAAGTTATGAAATGTAAACAAGAAGCATTTAGGCAGTTTATAGGAGGAAAATGGAGAGATTCGATAAGAAGGTATAAATAATAGTATTGTATTTGCCGATTGAAAATAATTTACACTCGTAATTTATAAAAACAAATCTTTACATGACTGGGGCTTGAAGAAGACAAAATTCATCTTACCATTAAGCCCCCCCCAAAAAATGCATATTCATCAAATAAAATGTTTTAACAAAATGCAAAAAATAAAATATATAACGTTTAAAATATTTAGTAATTCAAAGAGTATTTATATTTAAGAACTGATTAGTAAAATAAGATGATATATAATTATTAATATTACAAAAAGAATTTACAATAACTTTTTTTAATAAAAATTGAAATTATAAAATTTTACAATATTTTTAGTAATTAGTATTTCAAATAATAAAACTTAAAAAAATCGTTTGTAAATTCAAAACTTATAAGATAAGAAATACATTTACATTAGCAGACTATTGTTTAGAATATTAAATATAATATTAAAGAGTAATTAGTAGGTTAATTTTTGTTTTTGTTTGCTAGTTTAAAAAGCTTTTTAGAAGAACTTTAATTCATTTTCATGTATCATCAGTAATTGCTTAAGTTTTGTTTTAAACTGGTTTAAAGAATAATTAGATTTCAGCTCATTATTTAATATTGTATTCCACAGCTTAGGACCTCGGTTAGCAATTGAGAATTTGGTTGCTGAATAATGTGTTTTGGATTGAATGTAATTGTTTTTTGAAAATCTGGTAGGGTATATGTGGTTTATTTTTTCAAAAAGTGAATTAAATAACATTGGTGATATTTTTTTATCAAGTTTAAACATGAAGATAAGAATATGGTAAAGGTTTAGCTTATATACATTTAGAATATTAAGTTTATTAAATAATGTTTGAGTGTGAGAGAAACGGTCTACGTTTGTAATTATCCTTATAGCCTGTTTTTGTTTACTAAACAGTTTTTTTACTTTTGTTGCGTTTGTGCTGCACCAAGCAACGTTTGCATAATTTAAGTAGCAATGAATTAAAGAAAAATATAAGTTTTTTAAACAAGATAGATTTAAAAACTGCTTGGCTTTATACAAAACACCTATATTTTTTGATATTTTATTTTCAATTAGACCTATGTGGTCCCTCCAGGTTAAATTTTCATCCAGAACCACACCTAAAAATTTTATTGATTGCTCTCTTTTTAATAATGCGTTATCAATAAAAAGATCAGGAAGTTTTAATGGAATATCTTGTTTTTTATGAAGACGATGGAACAAAGTGTATTTGGATTTATTGATGTTCAAAGATAGTTTGTTTGATTTGAACCATTGAGTTAATTTTTCAAGTTCTTTGTTTACTGTTTGAAATAATTTACTGATATCTTTACTAGAATAAAACAATGCAGTATATAAGATATATGCAATGTATGCAGTATATAAGATATACTGTAGAAGAAGAAAAGTAAAAAATTAGTAAAGAAAAAATCGTAACATTTTTTTCTCATTACCTAGTCATAAAAATGACTGAACTAGGTGTTTTCCACTTAGAATCAATTATTTTACTAATTAAATTTGAGTTCTTTAATAAATTCTTCGTTAGAATTAATAAAAATATTTTTTTTAATGTCAAAAAAAAAGGGGGATCTACCAACTTAAATCAATTAAAAAATATTCTCTTTAAATTTTTCAAAACGTTAATACAATAGTGTATTGAGCAGCCGTGGCGCAGAGGTAGCGCATTTGCTTTAGAAACAAAGTCTGTGGTTCAAATCTCAAATCTCAAATCAAAATCTGTGGTTCAAATCTCACCTCTGGGCAAGTTTTACGCCATCGGTTAGGAAGGAGACGTAAACTTCCAATTAAATGATCATCCGCGGAGCTCTGTGATAAGTCCGTTAGGACTTCTTTGGGAACCTAAATAAATAATAATAATAGAATAATAATAATAATAAATAAAATAAAAATACATAATAATAATAATAAATAATAAAAATAAATAATAATAATAATAAATAATAATAAATAAAAGTACAACAAGTAGTTTTCCCTGATCAGTTCAAAATCAAAATTCAAAAAATCAAGTTCAAAATATCAAGTTCAAAATATCAAGTTCAAAATATCAAGTTCAAAATATCAAGTTCAAAATATCAAGTTCAAAATATCAAGTTCAAAATATCAAGTTCAAAATATCAAGTTCAAAATATCAAGTTCAAAATATCAAGCTCAAAAAATCAAGCTCAAAAAATCAAGTTCAAAATATCAAGTTCAAAATATCAAGTTCAAAATATCAAGTTCAAAATATCAAGTTCAAAATATCAAGTTCAAAATATCAAGTTCAAAATATCAAGTTCAAAATATCAAGTTCAAAATATCAAGTTCAAAATATCAAGTTCAAAATATCAAGTTCAAAATATCAAGTTCAAAATATCAAGTTCAAAATATCAAGTTCAAAATATCAAGTTCAAAATATCAAGTTCAAAATATCAAGTTCAAAATATCAAGTTCAAAATATCAAGTTCAAAATATCAAGTTCAAAATATCAAGTTCAAAATATCAAGTTCAAAATATCAAGTTCAAAATATCAAGTTCAAAATATCAAGTTCAAAATATCAAGTTCAAAATATCAAGTTCAAAATATCAAGTTCAAAATATCAAGTTCAAAATATCAAGTTCAAAATATCAAGTTCAAAATATCAAGTTCAAAATATAAAGTTCAAAATATCAAGTTCAAAATATCAAGTTCAAAATATCAAGTTCAAAATATCAAGTTCAAAATATCAAGTTCAAAATATCAAGTTCAAAATATCAAGTTCAAAATATCAAGTTCAAAATATCAAGTTCAAAATATCAAGTTCAAAATATCAAGTTCAAAATATCAAGTTCAAAATATCAAGTTCAAAATATCAAGTTCAAAATATCAAGTTCAAAATATCAAGTTCAAAATATCAAGCTCAAAAAATCAAGCTCAAAAAATCAAGTTCAAAATATCAAGTTCAAAATATCAAGTTCAAAATATCAAGTTCAAAATATCAAGTTCAAAATATCAAGTTCAAAATATCAAGTTAAAAATATCAAGTTCAAAATATCAAGTTCAAAATATCAAGTTCAAAATATCAAGTTCAAAATATCAAGTTCAAAATATCAAGTTCAAAATATCAAGTTCAAAATATCAAGTTCAAAATATCAAGTTCAAAATATCAAGTTCAAAATATCAAGTTCAAAATATCAAGTTCAAAATATCAAGTTCAAAATATCAAGTTCAAAATATCAAGTTCAAAATATCAAGTTCAAAATACCAAGTTCAAAATATCAAGTTCAAAATATCAAGTTCAAAATATCAAGTTCAAAATATCAAGTTCAAAATATCAAGTTCAAAATATCAAGTTCAAAATATCAAGTTCAAAATATCAAGTTCAAAATATCAAGTTCAAAATATCAAGTTCAAAATATCAAGTTCAAAATATCAAGTTCAAAATATCAAGTTCAAAATATCAAGTTCAAAATATCAAGTTCAAAATATCAAGTTCAAAATATCAAGTTCAAAATATCAAGTTCAAAATATCAAGTTCAAAATATCAAGTTCAAAATATCAAGTTCAAAATATCAAGTTCAAAATATCAAGTTCAAAATATCAAGTTCAAAATATCAAGCTCAAAAAATCAAGCTCAAAAAATCAAGTTCAAAATATCAAGTTCAAAATATCAAGTTCAAAATATCAAGTTCAAAATATCAAGTTCAAAATATCAAGTTCAAAATATCAAGTTCAAAATATCAAGTTCAAAATATCAAGTTCAAAATATCAAGTTCAAAATATCAAGTTCAAAATATCAAGTTCAAAATATCAAGTTCAAAATATCAAGTTCAAAATATCAAGTTCAAAATATCAAGTTCAAAATATCAAGTTCAAAATATCAAGTTCAAAATATCAAGTTCAAAATATCAAGTTCAAAATAATCCCAAGATAATCCCAATCTACTAAAAAGGAAACATAAATAATAAATATAACTGCCGACATACCTCTATTTTATCAACCTTATCAAAAATCTTAGAAAAAAATATCTATAACTACCATACAATACAAAAACAAGACATTCGCAAAAACAAAAATTCTTTACAAATACAAAATAATACAAAAAAATACGGTTGCATACTAATTTTAATGACAAAAATTATTTATATAAAAATCAGTTTGGTTTTAAAAGATATACTTCTACTAAGCATGTAATTACCCAATTCATCTTTGAAATTTCTAACTCTTTCAAAAATTTACTATTCACATTAGGTATTTTTTTTAGATTTACCAAAAGCGTTTGATACAGTAAATCGTGGCATTTTGATTCATAAACTTAAATATTATGGAGTAAATGACGTAAACTTAAAATGATCTAAGAATTATTTAAAAAATCGAAAAAAAAATTAGTTTCTTTTATCGATCTTTTATCGATAAGGGAAAAGTTACAAGTGAAGATATTGTAAAAATAAATAAACAAAAAGTAAATAAATAAAGAACGCGATTACTCAAAGATGACCATCAGGTCTTGTCACAGAGAACCACTGATAAAGAACTTGAAACTTAAAATTATACAAAGTATAAAAGTCGTTATACAAGTAAATTAAATCGTTAAGATTAACAAATCCTTATACAACTATAAAATATAAATAAACAAAAAATATACAAGTATTTGATTTAATAAATAAAACGAAAGCAGACACTTGCAGAAGACCATTAAGTCTTCGTCAAGAACTGCTCCTAAATTTAAAAATCTCATAAAAATCAAATGCATACATACATGGTCGAGTGTAAGCAAAAAAAAAATTTAGGCACATTTATATACATATTAAACTGCATCACTGCATAAAATATTAAAAAGTAAATTATTCAATGTTTAAAAATACAAAAATATATCATCAATAGGCAAAATGATTTCCTTAAGCTTTTTTTGAATGAGAGGTAACTCCATTCTAAAGAAAGATCAAAATATTTAAAACTATTTTAATCCAAGAGAAGCTCAACGAAATGAAATGCTTGATTTTCCAAAATTAGTTGGAAAGAATGGTTGACAAATTAAATTACCATTTCTTAAGTTGTATTTATTTTTATCTTTTAAGGTATACAAATTATGGAAGGAAACTGGTTTGGAGTTTTACATTTGTACCTAAAACAAAGAATATAAAAAAACATTTAGCTGATATATATCATGAATTTTTTTTTAAATAAGAGAGGCTTGGCATGAGTAAATCTGTTCTTAAAATTAATAATACATAAGAAAAACGCTATTATGCATTCAATCATATCTATGTGAATTATGCAAGTAATGCTTGGGAAAATAATGCTTGGGTAAGCACGGAAAAAGTTACAATCTCTCTATTGCCGTCAGTAACATGCAATACTTGTAATTAATGATAGCTGATATTTTTTCTCACTCTAAACAACTTTTTTCTAAAATGATATCACTTAATATTTACGAACTCAATAGTTTAGGCTTTGTATATATATGGAAACGTAATCTTTCTCCTACCGTTTTTAATAATCTATTTACCTTGAAACCTACCAATAAATACTTTCAGAGAAATACCAACCTTCAATATGAGACTTTTCGTTAAACAAATTTTGATCAATGCATTTATTTTTATGCATTTTATGCATTGGTGCACCTCATTCGGAATAAAATTCTTTTGCTTAAATTTAATTTATATTTAATAATCTGCCTACTTCTTTGTAGAGTTGTTAATCCTTGGCCTTGCCTTAAGGTCAAAAATTACGGCCTTGGCCTTGGTCTTGGCCTTAAACATTTTAGCCTTGGCGTTGATTGTTTTAGCCTTCTACCTTATTTTTATTTATTTACACTGTTTTTATTCAACTTATATAAATCTGTTGTTAGTACATAAAAGTTGTTAGCAAAGTATATTTTACAGAATTTTTTATTTATAAAATCTAACTTTGAACCAATAAGCAATATTTTAGTTATCCTTCCTTGATACAAGCTATCAAAGATTTGCTCAAAAACAACACCATAAACCACTTTGACACCTACTAAAAATATTGTTACACCTCAGATTCAAAAGCTCTTTACCAAAAAAAAAGTGCTTATTTGCAAATAATAGAAAAAATCTTGTTTTACAAACATGATAGTTTTGACAAACTAGCTTGAACGATTAACTGAAATTTAATCAAAAAGATTTTTTGTTAAAAAAAAACTCTACACAATCAAAAAATATTCAATAATTAGAAATCTATATTTGACAAGTATTTCTGTGTCTCTGCAACGTCAGCTTCAGTCGAGCGTATTTTTTGTCAGAGTGGATTGATAATGTGTCCTCATAGAGCTCGTATGTTTAATTCGTTTCTTAAAACTTTGATATTTCTTAAATGTAAAAAAGACTTATAGGCTATATAGTGATAGTTAGTGCTTTTGATTAATAGCTTATATATAATATTAAATATAACATATAATATCAACGTATTTTTATTTAAAAGATGTAGTATTAGTTGTGTTATTTAAAAGATGTTAGTATTAATTGGGAGCATTAAGTACAAATATATAAAAATAAAGAGTTGAAAGTTTTAATTCTTTATTTTAATGTATTTTGGTTTTCGGCTGTCATATATATCTCCAAATATATTTTCTTATATAACTCGTCGAATTTTGCGCAAAACCTTGGTTTAATTTTACAACATGTGGTTTTAATGTCACAGCACTTGATACCTGCAGTTTTGTTAATAATTGGCCTTAACGTAAGGGTAAAATTTATGTTATTAGTCTTGAAAATGTTTGCGTAGGCCTTGACCTTGAAACTCTTTTTATTGGCCTTGACCTTGAAAGCCCCTTTAGGCTTAGGTCTTGGCCTTGAAACCTTTGGCCTTGGTCTTAGACTTGGCCTTGGAACATGTGGCCTTTCTATTTTTGGTTTTTTTCACAAATCTGCTTCTTTGCATCTTTTCAAAATTAGGCTGAAAAATCTTTAATTCTCCCATATCACAAATTTTGACAAAAATATTTATACTATGAAAATATAACTTAAAAGTAAACATGGTTCCTAAATGAAGATCATAATGATCTCATCGTTAGAACTTTTTACAAGTTTAAACTTTTTTATATCAAGACATAAACAAAAATAAAAAATTAAAATAAATTGTGTTAAAAATTGAAAATATAAATTAAGTTGCTAATGTTAAATATAATAAAATGTTGGATCTTATCGTCAAAACCTATAAAAGCGCAAATATACAAATATCATACATAAAAATATATACAAAGTTAATTAGGGATTCAATCCCGTAAACTTTTCAACCACGCGGGATCTGCGCTGAAATTTTTAATTTCTGTGCGGATCCAGCGCGGGATTGGTAGATTTCTTGTGCACATTATAAAAGGCAAAATGACAATTGTATTTTTCTTTCAAGTATTTCAGAAAAAATATACTCAACTTATTAAATTAATAAGATGAGGTAAATAAAGCCAAAAAATACAATTTATTTGTAAATCAATATAATTCTTAACATTTAATGAACAAAAAGATTAGCCAAAATACGTAGAACAACTTTAAGCTTTATGTAGAACGTCTATTAGCTTTATTTATTCTTTTAAATATCAAATATGAGAAAATCATTGTAAGAAATGCGCTCTTAAGAAATAGACACTATTTAAAGTATCATCACTTAATCTACTCCTCAAAGGACTGCATATACAAGCAGTAGCTAAAAAAGCTCGCTCGGCCTCTACGCTTCTTGGTGGTATTGTCATCAAGTAACTATGCGCTATATCTAGAAACTTGCCTCTTATTCCGTTACTTTCATAGGCAGACATTTCCTTCTTCAATAATTTATCAAAGTCTAAAGAATCTAAATATGGCATCTCCTTTACATTTTTTGTCCAGCTTTTCTTGTCTTTCTGTATTTGATTTTCCGATTCTTTTTTCAGCAATAGAATTGTAGGAGTAAGTATTTGGAATTGTTAATAGAATCTACAGCTTCTTTTTCTTCGAGTTTATTTCCTTTGTCTTCATTTCTTTCAATTGTATAAACTCTTATCAATATTTATGGCATTGAAAAAGTATTTTCATTTTTTTAAATTTCTTATTTATATTTTTTAGGATTTTGTAAGTAAACTTGTAGTCCATTTAAATTCTTGTTACGACGTTGTGTAAAACTCTCACGAAGTGCTGCGGCTAAATCTATGCTCAAAAGTGATGATTGCTTTTGTAATTTATCTAACATAAACTGAAAAGTTGTTTTTGCAGTGACAAGTTCGATTCTCTCTTGCATAATAGTTCGAGACCAAGTTTTAGTGGTGCCAGGCAAATAATTAAGTTATTGATTTGGGACCATTCTTCTTGGGTGAAACGAATTTCTGACCCAACATCAATAAAGACTTTTTCAATACACACTTTTAGTCTATGAAATCTTTCTAACCTATTGAACATACTGTTCCAGCTAGTTTTACAATCAAGAATCAACTTAAGCTTTTTCCCGTGTTCTTGTAGGATATACTTCTGTAAATATGTATCATTTTTGACAGGAGAGTTTTTAAATATTTTCGCAACCTTTCTCATTTTAATCTTTTTTCATGAGATCTTTGTAAACGTAATTTAATGTACAACAAGCATGGTATTACTAAAAATTTCTTTGACGACATGTTTCAACTTAATATCTTTCCCATTATCAACAAACCTACCAGGGTAACTTCAAAATCTATTACTGCTATTGACAATATTTTAACAAACTCAATACAAGAACCTTCTCTAAAATCAGAAATAATAAAAACAGATATTTCAGATCACTTTCCAATATACTTCTCTTTCTCACAAAATTCCACAAAAATTATTATTTCAAAAATCTTATGTTATAAAAGAATTATCGATGAAACGTCTACTCAAAAATTCAAGGACTTGCTATCGGCAACAAATTGGCAAAAGGTCTACCAAGAATGTGACCAAGGAAACACAAACTCTGCGTACATTAACTTTATTAATTTATTTATCCTACAATATAATAAAAGTTTTCCAATTCAAGAAAAAAAAATAAAAAAAAAATATTTAAATTGTCCATGGATAACAAAAGAAATAAGAAAATCCTTAAAACAAAAACAAAAACTATACGTAAAATACTTAAAAAATAGAAGCGAAGCAAACCTATCCCTCTACAAGCAATACAAAAACCTATTTGAAAAAATTAAAAAAAAACACAAAATTTTATATTATTCTAATTAAATACAAAAATTTAATGGTGACTTAAAAAAGACATGGGACATTATGAAGGAAATTATTAGTAAAAGTAAATTTAATGTTAACAAAATGCCTTCTAGAGTAATAGTTAATGAAAGTGAATCAAACAACAAGCGAGATATCTCCAATGAATTCAACAAATACTTTGCCAACATTGGTGCTGATCTTGCATCAAAAATTCAATGCCCAAATAATACATTTAAAAGTTACTTAACAGGCTCACACTGCTCTTTATATTTCAATGAAATAAATCAAGATGAACTTGAAATAGCTATTAAATCACTTAAAATTAAGTCCCCAGGAATCGATGATATCTCTTGCAAAGTAGTATCAGATGTTTTTGAGGAGATACGTAATCCAATTTACCAAGTATTTAATTCATCAATTTCAACAGGTATTGTACCTGATAAACTAAAAATCCCTAAAATTATACCAATTTATAAATCAGGAGAAACTAATTCTTTTAACAATTATAGACCAATCTCTATCCTTTCGGTATTCTCAAAACTTCTAGAACGAATAATCTATAATAAATTAAATGAATATTTAAGAACTAACAAAATTATCAATAAAGGTCAATATGGTTTTCAAAAGCTACACTCAACTGAGCATGCAATCCTTGACCTCTCAAATAGAATAAGTAGATCATTTAAAAAAAAAAAATAACATTAGGGATCTTTATTGATTTGTCAAAGGCATTTGACACCGTCAAACATGAGATTTTACTAACAAAAATGAAAAACTATGGTATAAAAAATCAAGCTTTAAATTGGTTTAAAAACTACCTTAATAACAGACAACAGTGTGTCATTATAAATAGAAAAAGCAACTCAAATTTACTAAAAACAAAATGTGGTGTACCCCAAGGTTCCATTCTTGCTCCTCTTTTGTTTCTTATTTATATAAACGATCTTCCAAATGCCTCTTATATCTTTAAAACTATAATGTTTGCCGACGATACAAACTTATTTTACTCGTCAAAGACAATCAAAGACCTCTATGAAAAAACAAATGCTGAACTAAAAAAAGTCAACATATGGTTTAAATCAAATAAACTGTCACTCAATATAGAAAAAACTAAGTATATACTATTTCACTCTAATCAACAAATTAAAAAAATACCCCTGAACCTACCAACAATTAATATAGAAAATATAACCATCAAAATAGCTCTGAATACAAAGTTTTTAGGAGTTCTAATTGATGAACACATCTCCTGGAAACCCCACATAAACTACATAAACACAAAAATATCAAAGAACATTGGTTTACTTTACAAGGCAAGACCATTTTTGTCTCAAAAAAGTCTAAAACTTATCTACTTTTCATTCATACATTGCTATCTCATATATGACAATATAGCATGGGGCAGTACCCACAAATCTAAATTACAACCACTTTACTTACGTCAAAAACACGCTTCAAGACTAGTATACAACAAAAACAAATTTACTCATGCTCAACCCCTACTGGAACAAATGAACGCACTAAATATATTCCAAATAAATATTTTTCAAAATATACAAATTATTGTATAAAAGATTATTGGAAACAAGATAATTGCATACTTTATTGTACATAATATGCTCTAAAATTTTTGAAAAAATTAAAAGGATGGATATGGTTATAAGATAGTTACTAACTTTGTATCATCCCCCTTTTTTAGAATTGGAAAATAGCTTTTTGCAATTTTTAGTTGATCAGGGTAAACTCCTTGGTGGACAGATGATTCGTAAACTGCAAAAAGTATATCTTTAAGGTGGTACAACACCAAAAAACTAGGAAACTAAAAATTTTTATGAGTTTTTCAATTTTGGATAAAATATGTGTCAAATTAATCAAAGAACGTTTAGCCAAAGTTTCAGAGCTGAGTAATTTATCTTTCTTTAGATATGAGCATTTTATTAGAACACTATGTATCTTTTTTTCCTTAGCAACGGAGATACTAAATATTTAACATGGTTGTTAGGGCATTTTCTTCCTGAAAATAAGCTCAATTTTACTGGAGTCTTCAAGCTTTGTAAGCTTGATGTCACTTCTATGTTTTCCGAATTGAAATTCATTTAAAAGTCATTGTTCTTAACCACTAAACACGTTTTGTAACAGTTAACAGATTTGAAAGATTTGGAGTGTTATTGTTTGTTTACCCTTTGGATTTATATTTTATATATATATATTTATACATACATATATATATATATATATATATATATATATATATATATATATATATATATATATATATTTAAGTTAAATAAAAGAAATTCCAAATAAACAAAATAGTACTAGAAAGAAGAGCAGAAAATGGAATGGGTTTAAACCCATTATATAGTTAATAATATAATATAGTTAATAATATAATATAGTTGCTTACAACTCCGAGACATGATATTCTCAAATCAAAACCTGCAGATCAGGAGATTTCTTGTGTTAGCTCAAGAAAGTTAGATGTATCGTTCAACTCGGATAAATGTGAATCTGACGACTATTTTATACTTAATAACTTTTTATTGTTAAAGAAATTAATTGCAGAGACTGTTTGCCCCAACTGCTTTATTGGAAATTCGCTAATCAAAGATAACGCTGGTTCTCGCATGGGCTGTTGTCATTTACTTAAGATGAAGTGTACAAAGTGTGACTTTTCTAAAAAATTTTGAACTTTACCAAAGTCAAAGAATTCTTTAAACACAAATGAGTTTTTTATTGATACCGTTAAAAAAGAACTTTCATCTCTAGAATCACCATATGAGATCAACCTGCAAGCTGTCATCGGATTGCAAGAAATAGGTGTTGGTCATGAGTTGATAAAAACCTTTTCCTTCTGCATGAATCTTTATTGTTTGTCGCCTAATGGCTTTGATAAGTTAAATAAAACTGCCATGTTAGTATACAAAATTTCTGCTGAGGAAAGTATGCAAAAAGCTGCTTTTGAAACCAAATCAATAAACAACTCTCTTGAAATGAAAGAAGTTAGAATTTCTATTGATGGTTCATGGCAAAAGCGAGGTCATAATTTGTTGAATGGTGTTGTAACTGCTGTTTGTAGTGTGTAATATTAATTCTATATTTGTTTTTCTCACAATATTCGTGAATATCTTTACTCAATATATATACATTTGCAAATACCCCCGAGATACAATGTAATAAATGACGCATCCACAACGTTGCTTCTGTCGCAACACAACAATAGTTTATATATAATACAGTTATTTACACTAATTACAACACCCCTTGATCTCTAGATCACAAAGTCCGCATACTTATTCGGAAATTTCCGCACTCGCGTCGATCTTCGGAGATTCAGGTTATCCGCGATGGGTTCGCAAATGTATTGATGCAGAGATATTTACCAAACATTGCAATGGATTTAAAATGTGGAGATCTAAAAAAGAAACTTTTGAGTATCAGTGTTGGTTGGTTGATCACTAGTGTGAATCGAATAACAAGGGTTCATCAGGTAGTATAGAATTTGTAGGAGCTGTGGCTATGTTTATGATCTAGATGATTTAGATTTTTACAAAAAAATAAGTTGACATATAAAGAATATCTGGGAGATAGGGATACATCTTCTTTTAATGATGTAATAGTAGCAGATCCTTACATAGAGTATGGTATTATGCCTGTAAAACTGGAATGTGTTGGACATGTTCAAAAACGGTTAGGAACACGTCTACGAAACCTTGTCAAAGCCCAAAAAGGTACTAAAAAACCAATATCAGGCAGAGAAAAACTCACTAAAAACTGCATTAATTCAATGCAAAATTTCTATGGCCTTGCAATCAGATCTAATGTGGGGAACTTGTATTCAATGAAGAAAGCAGTTTGTGCCATACTTTTCCACTTCACCGATTTTCCTGATTCCTACACACGCCACCAGTTTTGTCCTCGTGGAAAATATAGTTGGTGCAAATACTGGGCTCTAAATCAAAAGAATTATAAACCCAAATCTACCATACCTCTGCGGATAAAAGATTTAATTCTACCAATAATTATAAATTTACAATCAGATGAATTGTTATCAAAATGTTTATATGGAAACACCCAAAATTATTAGAGCTTTTAGACATTTTGGTTTACATGGTAAGGTATCAAATATTTCAGCGACTTCTAAAAATAAAAAAAGGATTAGTCAAATGAGGTGCAAGTCATCAGAGAAGGGGAAAAAAAGAGAAAAAACTCTTAAAGCCATCAAAAAAGGTCACCTAGATTTTTTTTTTTTTTTTTTTTTAGATTATTCACCTCCCCAAGGCCCAAGGGGGGCCACTACAGCCGAGGAGGCTACTCATTTTTTTGTATTTTTATTTTTATTTTTTTTTTATTTTTTTTTTTTTTTTTTTTTTTTTTTAGTTGTTATTCGTGGTACAACCCTCTCTCAACTCTTTAACTCCGAAACACGAACCTTTCCGAGCAACGCCGCTGCGCGGAGAAACTAAGTTGAGCGCGGTACTTCCAGGGACGTGGTGGGAGTCGAACTCCGAACCTCTCGCTTATGAAGCGAGCGCTCTTACCACTACACCACTACCGCATATGAGGAGAAACCTAGATGAGGAGAAAGCAAAGGATTGTAATAACAGTTATGTTTCAGGAAGATTCTAAATTAATATTGTAAACAATATATCAAGAATTTTTCAAAGCTGTTTATCTCAGTTCGCGTTTTTTCACTTTTGCTTAAACTTCAAAACACAGTTTCTTGAGTTAGCATTGTTCATTTGATCTGAAAGTTTCAGTACTTGCTCGAAATATGATCAGTAATTTTTTTTTTTTGTCAGATCTCTCTAAAACGTCAAAAAAAAAATAAAAAATATGAGGAAAATCTACATAACTCATCATTTACTTTGATATTTGAAAAATCTCTCTGTAAAATGGAATAAAATAATGTTTAGAGTAAGTGTACAAAATTTCAGGTATTATGAAGATGGCTAGCCTTAGATATTATGTTTTGAAATTTAGTCCAAAAACGCATTTTTTGATTTTTCGCCATTATGGTCCTAAATGCTAATTTAAAAAAAAAAAAAATGTTTTCTTTTTTTATTTAAATTATTTGCGTAAACTGTATTTAAAAGCATTTTTATTTTGGAGGTTTATTCCCAGTAGGCACGGTACGTTTTTAAAACGTTTTTTAGGCGTTTTTATAAGGTTCAAAGAACGTTTTAAAAACATACTGTGCCCACTGGGTTTCATTTTTTTTATTTATTTGGTGTTATATCACCTTAATACGATCAAAACACACAATAATTACGTCACCACTATATGTACATGCATTAAATATATACATATATTAAAGAAAAATCGTAAAAAAAAGAAAAAAGGAGATCATTTTGAAATGTTTTATTCAAGAGTTTGCTTGAAAATTATTCTCTATTCTTTTATATACCACCAATTCATCGAGGATTTCAAATTTCTCTCAATATCTTTTGGAATTCTATCACTAAAAACCGCAAAAGCAGATTTGTGGTTTTTAGTAATAAAATCTCTTTATTTTGTTCTTAAAGATTAATTATGTCTATTAACAGTTTATTGTTATTCGAATTTAAGATCGACTAGCTACAATTGCGAAGTAAAAGTTATCAATAAAGCCACACGAAACAAAAAGTGCAAATTTGTTGCATGAAGTTAAATATAGCATATCTTAGTAAATGACGAAATATAAATATAAACACTTTAATAAATTTTATAACTTCATATGGGCAATTTCATTTTTAAATTACGCTACACGCGCAGCAAATATTTGCCTACTTAAATTGCAAATTAAGCTTTAGCTATTTTGTATGAAAACTGTAAGTCTAAAGAATAAAATAAGCTAAAAAGTTTTGAGTCTGGCCAAAGGAGGGCGAACTTATTGCTAAAAATGACACTGGCAAGATTGGCTAGTTCGGCTCGATTTACTGGCCTAGTTAAGAATTGACGAATATAGGGTGACGTGCCTTATGGATGACCTCCCAAACAAACGATTTGGTTCACTAAAACAAAAACAAAAAGGTTTTTACTGAATTTTTTTATATTAAGAGAATAGCAAAGAAATCTTTTTTTTTTTTTATATGTCTAAATAAAAATATTTATATAATTCTTATTTTTATTTATATTTATATGTCAACCAAAATAAGAATGCATAAACAAATAAAAAAAACAATAATATGAATAATTTTAATAACATTAAAAAAATATATAAGATTTTTTTCTTAAATTCTCCTAATATAATGAGTTTCAGTTAGAACCTCGTCAAACCAACGCGACAAAATAATAGTTACTTAATGACGTACTTTATTTTGTAAACAATAGGCGGGTGAATAAAAAATGAACATTTTTTTTAGTAATTGGTCAGCTTTACGTAAATAAAAACTTTTTAAGTTTTGGTCAAACTTTTATTCACGTAAAGTTAAGCAATTTTCTCAGTAAATGTTTTTTCGTAAATAAAAACTACTTTTCGTAAATAATAATAAAAACGTACTTTTCGTAAATAAAAACTAAAGCAAAATTTTTAAAGTTTTTAAAGTTTTTATTCGCGTAAAGCTGACCAATTACTGAGTAAAAGCAATTGCTTATTTTATTCACCCGGCCCACAGCGTTCTCTACAACAGGCCTATTCATCGCGCAACTGGATTTTCTTGTGGAGGCCTACTTTTTTACGGCAAGAAATATTATTTCTCCACGTTCAGACCACTGATCTCAATAATAATTGTTATTATTGAGATCAGTGATTTGTTATTATTGAGATCAGTTATATTATTGTTATTATTGAGATCAGTTATATTATCAGTGTTATTATTGAGATCAGTTATTATTGAGGTCAGTGGTTCAGGCCAGATAAAATGTCATGTTGTTTATGATAATATCATAAACAACATGACATTTTATCTGGTCTGAACCACTGATCTCATATATATCATTGATATATATTTAAATAATGAAATATAATACAATGTTAATGAACTTATACAATTTAAACATGGAGTTTCAGATTTAATTCAAAGCGAATAATATATTTATAAAATTATAAAAAAATATTTATAAAAATTTAGATTAAATCATCATGCCAAATAAATGTTGTGTGTATGCTTGTCACACCAACTATCAAAGTGAAAAAAACAATATATCTAGTAAAGTTAATAAAATATCAGTTTATCGGTTTCCAAGTGATAACGTTGAGCGTGAAAAATGGATAAAAGCTATTCCAAACTCTGGTTTAGTTGTTAAAAAGTATACTGTTATCTGTGAGTTACACTGGCCTCCAAATTTTGATACAGTTATAGTGCGTGGAGGAAAACGTTGACCAAAAATCCTCCTTCTGTTTGGCTGGGAATACCTTTATCTCAAATTCCAACTTCTAATCCAACTGAAAGAACTACCAAAAGATCCTTAAGTGGCATTAGAAGTACATTAAATGATGAGCTAGACACATTTCTTAAAAGGGATAAAGCTACTTTTTGTGACATTAAAAACAAGTTTATCAATAGCAATGATCACCAATATCCAATTTTATCGTTTATGGTTGATGGCTGTATTTTTATACAATCTTTGCAATTTTTTAATGGAATTCCTTTTTTTGTTATTAAAATTTATGAAAGTCTTACCTTTGAAACATTTCATTATGGGATTAAGTGTCACATTTCTAGCTTAACAGTAAATCGAATCATAACTGTTAATACCTGGTCTAAGTTTGATGAGATACTTCGTTTTTTAAGCTCCTTGAAAACAGACAATAAAAAAGAAGTAATTATGCAACATATTTCAGTTATGGGACCAAAAACAGTTGGAAATAAACTTTATACACCTGAAATACTTATACGCTCTTTTGTATATTTTTCAACATCAAGGGCATTATATAATCGCTTAAGAAATGATTATCAACTTCCATCTATTTCAACACTGACTCAAATTACTTCAAAAATTTCTAATATTAATGAAAACAAATTTATTTATTCAATTTTTAACTCTCTTCCGGATAAGCAGAAATTATGTATCATACTACATGATGAAATATATGTTAAAAAAAGTTTGCTTTACCATGGTGGAACTATTTTTGGTAGATCGGAGGATAACCCAGTGGAATTGTCCAAAACATTGTTAGGGATTATGGCTGTTTGTTTAAACGGAGGTCCAAAGGTGTTAATTAAAATGATACCAATATCAAAATTACGATCTGATTTTTTGTTTGAACAGATTAATTAAACCAATCAAATAATTGATTCAGTCAGTGCAAACGTAAAAGCTATTATATGTGATGGGAATCGTGTTAATCAGGCTTTTTTTTAAATGTACACGATCGTTCCAGGAAAACCATGGTTAACAGTAGATGAAAAGTATTTACTTTATGATTTTGTACACCTCATAAAAAATATTCGTAATCTTTGGTTAACTGAAAAAACTCAGGAATTAATATTTGACGATAACGGAGTAACCAGGATTGCAAAATGGACTCATTTAAAGCAGCTTTATTATGCAGAATCCAGAAGCTTTCTAAAGTTATCTGACCTGAATGAAATTTCTATTTCTCTTAAACCTGTTGAACAACAGTGTGTATTGACGGTTTAAGAGTATTTTCTGAAAAAACTTACGCTGCTCTTTTGCAACATCCTGACATGATTCATAGTGATGTTAACGACACTGCCATATTTATCAATAAAGTTATTATTTGGTGGAAAATTTTGAATGTCAAAGCTATTGGTGCTGATACAAGGCATAATGATTCTTTGCAGGCTGTTATCAATAATCCTGATGACAAGCGTTTAAATTTAATACTACAATTTGGTGATATGGTAGTTAAAATGGCAGGTCCCAAAGGTAAGCGTATTAAACAGCTTTCTAAAGATACTGCAACTTGTATACATCAAACTTGTTATGGACTAGTAGATTTATGTAGATATTTACTTAACACTACGCAAAACTATGTACTTCTGGGTCAATTTACATCAGATCACCTGGAAAAAGAATATAGTATACTTCGTCAAGGATCTGGTGGTACTTATTTTCTTAGTGTTCAACAAGTTATTGAAAAATTACGTATCAAACATGCATCTTTACTTTTGAAATTAAATGTAGGTATTGACAATTTTAATGTGAAGTCTGGTCATCAATGTGTGTTATGCCATTACAAATTGTCTGAAGACTGCTGCGAAATTCTTGATAACTTGCAAGATCTAGAATCTTCTATTGCTGATGATGTCAAAATATCACTTATTTACATTGCTGGTTATGTTTCACGAAATGATAAAGAATGAACTGATTATGTACTTTTAGATCAAACAACGTTGTATTATCAAAAATATGGTCAGTTTTCTAAATTTTTGGATTGTGGTGGATTAAAAATTCCAACTGATAATTTGTGCCAATGGACATTTTTTTGTTTTGTAATTTTTCAAATAGTTAAAGATCATGTTTGCAGAAAATCTTTAAGCAGTATTTTTATGATTATATCAGACTATTATTTATTGGATATGGAAGAACATCATTGTGTAATATTGAGCAACATTTTTAAAAAAAATTTATGTACCACTGTCACTCCAAGATCTGGCAAAGAACCTGCACTAAAAGTATTAAAAATCTCTTAGAAGTCTACTTAGTTGTCTATTATTTATAATATATATATATAGTATAAAAGTTTTATATTATATATATTATAAATATTTATATTATAAAAATATTTTATAAAAGATCTGTAAAAGTTTCATATAGTAGTTGTTTTTTTTTTTAGATTTTGTTAACAATTTTAATCAAAATTTATCTAATATTCTTTGTTTGGTTTAATAACATTTCTACTCAATATAAAAAAATATCAATTTTGTATTTAGATGTTAAAGCCGAAACTAAAGCTGAAAGTATATAATTATGTAAATGTGTGAAATTTTAATATAGAAAAAATTTCTTTGCCCTTTATTTACATTGTTTATTACTTAAGATTATTTTTTCTTTCTTTTTCTTTTTTTATCAAAAAAAAATTATTAGGCTATACAGAGAATTAAAAATACTTTTTAGCTTTAATAAAGTTATTTTTTAGCTTTAACAAAGTTATTTTTTTTGCCGTAAAAAAGTAGGCCTCCACAAAAAAATCCGGTTGCGCGATGAATAGGCCTGTAGTAGAGAACGCTATGACCCGGCCTAATAAATTAACGAAAAATCGCCAGAACGTAAGTAAATCCACGTAATTTTAAATTACGTTACACAAATTTAAAATGTGCTTTAACTAAGCATCGCTATTTAAAACTTTAAAAGTAAAAACGTAACATTTAATGTTTTACGTTGTAAAACCGTTTTAATGTTTTAATGTAAAAATGTTTTAATGTAAAAACATAACATTTAATTTTTGAACGGATTTTCTCATTGTCGCGTGATAAAAAAGTATCATTGTAAAATGTTATTTTACCAAGAATTTATTTGCATAGTCGGAATTAATTTAGCGTGAAAATGGTGCTATCACGATCAAATTGTTGTTGGTCAGATTTTATACTTTATAAACTAAGCTTCGGCGTCCCGGAACGTTATTCCCAAAATGAACTGGGAATCACGTTATACCGGTAGGTATGTAACGGTAAAAATGAATCGAGACAAAAATTTTTAAAGTACGGTAATGTCTTGGTTCAATCGGGACGAGGTTGGTGCGGTAACGGTTGAAACCGCACGTCCCAGTTCATTTTCCGATTGGAAAACCGCACCAACCAAGATCAAACCGCACTAGTTTTTTTCGTTTAATACCGTGACATAACGTGACGTTCCGTTACGTTACCGCACTTTTCCAAAGATGTTTATTTATAAATTTTTAAAATAAAAATTTTTTAACACAAAATGCGCGTTAAAAGCAATTGTTATTTAAGAAATTATGCTTAAAAACGAATGTAAATAACGCACCCCGTAAATAGCGCTTTATCTAACTTTGGTTGATATCATAACTAAGGCTGTTAACCCGGTTGCCCGGGTACCTGCCCGTTGGTTACTGCCTGGGCAGCATTATCAAATGACGGGTAACCGTTGTCCATGCAAAAAAATAAAATGTTTCAATTTACAAATTATCATTTCTAAGTTTTGAATCATTAATTGAAATAAAATAATTTAACAATATGAGATATGACGTTATTCTTGGTTCGTCTTGATTCAAATTTTCGAGTGCGGTTGTTCAATCGGAACGTCACGTTATTCCCGGAACGTAACGTTTCAATTGGGACAAAAGTTGCCGTCACGTAACGTCGCGTAACGTTATTTTTTTGAACCGGGATGCTGAAGCTTATTATAAACTATATATATTTCAAGAAAATAACGAAAGAACTTTAACAATTTTCATGTAACGTTAGTTAACAAAAACATAATAAAGTTTTGTTTTTTATAAAATTTAGTTAAAAAACTTGAGCTTTTTAACAATATATGCAAAAGAATTTTATAATAAAAAAAACTAGCCGAGTAACTTAGAGTACTGTAACGTCAATAAATCAAATCTGCCTTTGAGCAGCGCGAAAAAATAAATTTTAGAAAATCTATTTTAAAGAGAAAGTTTTTCCGCATTTCTTAGCATTGATGCACGGTAAAACATCCAGTGCTCTAAAAAACATTTAGAGCAAAAAATAATTGCTGAAGTCTTCGATAAACATATAGAGCAAAAAATAATTAAAGAACGTTTTTTCAAAAGGGACATAAGTCATATTTTACATGTTTTGAAAAAACAAAAAAAATTAACTATTTAAATTTTTAACAAATAATATTTTTTGTTTTTGTTAGCTGTAGTTTATTGTGATTTTAATAAAAATAATTTTACTATTAAAATTTTCTCTTTTTTTTAATATACTTATAACGGTATAAAATGTGAGAGGTTTTTCAAAAAGGGCTTAAGTCTACATTTTTTTAGAGAAAAAGTAGTTATGGTGACAAATTATATTTCGTGTGATTTATGTTTGCGAATTAAGTTTATTTAGATTTATAAAAATAGACTTATAAAAATGATAACACAAATTTTTAGAACCCTAATACTTTGACCACCTCACCCTTATTACACGATAAGTAAAGGTGATAAAATATTCGGGATTTCATTTTTTTGTTAAAATTTAAAATTCATACGCGCTCTATTTAAAAAAGTAAAAACACTGGGAAAAAAGTGGATGTATAATTTTTTGTCCACATTAACGTAGTCAGAAACGTGCCATTTACATTATAAAACCCAAAAGTATACAAAACTCAATTTCGACAAAAATGGACTTATGTCCCTTTTGAAAAAACGCTCTTCAATTGCTGAAGTCTTCTAAAAAACATTTGGAGCAAAAACTGCTGAAGTCTTCTAAAATTGTGTCTGAAAGAAACTCTGATTTTCGCTTTTTAATTGATTTTAATTTGATTGACCTTTATCATTTTATCCTAAAAAAGGAACCCTTAAACATATGTTATTATTCATAGAGGTTTATTTGAGTACGGCTCAATTTTATTTGAAAACAGCCATGTAATAAGCTTTGCCACGCCTGCTTGCTAGTAGCCGCTGTAGCTTTACGTAAGAGTGGACTTTATTTATTATTAATTTATTTTTGATATTACATTAAGATGTTTAAAACATCTTAACGTAATATCAAAAATAAATTAATAATAAAGAAAGAAAAGAAAAACAAAGAAGAGTTGTTGAAATTTAGTTGAGTGTTTGAGTCCGTTGATGTTTGATTTCTAAATGTGATTGCGAACAAGACATTCATTATCATGGTATTTATATAACATAATCTCAAGAGAAACTTTAACAGTTTATCAAATGACAACCTAATACGTTTGAGTACAGCAATAAAATATTTGTTTAGCGCTACAACCGCTACCCTAAATTATTAACATTTTAACTTTTTTTAAATCATTTTTTAATTTTTTAATCAATTTTTAAATCGCCTTTTTGACTTTTTCAGAATAATCTTCAAAGCGTAAAGTTGAATAGTTATAAATATTTTTCTTAAACTATAAAATATTTATAATATTATAAAATATAAGATAAGTTTAGAGTTGCATGTAAGTATGTACAGCTAAACATGTATAATAAAAATGCTTAAATGAAAACCCAATTTGTCTGCGCTAACGTTAAACGCGGTTGGCTTAACACCGCAAGGTACTTGGGTACTTAAAAACAGTATAGTCTATCTAGTAGCCATGCTATACTGCTACTGCTTTGTTATTACAAATAAGACGCTGCGTGTCAGCTTTGTTATTAAAAATAAGATTATAAAATATTTTTTTATTTTCAAGGAAATTTTATATGCAATATTATATATAACATTTATAACACACCTTATTCATTGTTTCTAATATCTTTATATTAGATCTAATTGTATTTTTATTTGCATTTATTGCATATATTTGAGTGCAGTTTTATTTATAAATTGTTTTTTAGTTTAAAAAAATAATGCCTCATATGTTATCATCACCGGATGAGTTATCCATTATTACTTCACGTTTATCTCTCATTTTTTGATTAACGGTTTCATCATATTGTTCAATAAATTTGTCGTGAAGTCTTGAATCTTCAGGCATGCTATCCAATGAAAGTCGGCGTTGTCTGAAAAGTTTATTAACTGAGTATCCATCAACTATGTGAAATAAAAAAAGTTGTTTAATATGATTTTAATTAAAATTATTAAATCATTAAGATGCAAAACCAAGTTTTGTAAAATTAAAACAAAATAAGCAGGGCCTTCCCGAAGAGGTCTTCCAGGGTGGATGGGGGGGGGGGGGGGGAGGGAGGAAAACGTGTATGTTTTTTTAATAACTAGAGTCACCAATAATAATAATAATAATAATAATAATAATAATAATAATAATAATAAAAATGTCCTCCATGTTTGCACTTTGCTAACTATAGTTCAAAAACTGCTCAATGTGCCAACTCAAATGCTTATATGACAGTTTTGGGGGAGGGGAACACCCTATACCCCCCACCTTCCTTTCGGGACGGCCCTGAATATACGATGTGATTTTTAATTTCTAATGTTTTACCTAATGTTATATCTATTTACCTGTCAAAAATAAAAACAAGAACAAGATTGCCAAAAATCCTTTCATTTCAAATCAAAAAAATTTTCTTCAATGACTTCCTGTTAGCGTTGTAAAATAAAAAATAAAAATAAAATAAATCTAAGGTATAAAATTGATATAAATTATAGATATTGTAATTTAGTTTTAAATTTTAAACATTTATGAAAGAGTTTTAATAATTCATGCTAAGAATGTCTTAGATTCTTTGGAAAAGTTTTTCTATAGTTACAAATCAATAAAATTAGAAAATGACTCATATTTACTATATCAATAAATTATGCATCATTTTTGCAGGTTTGCATACTAATTGAATTTTAATGCATTTAATTTACTTGATAACCAAAATGTTGTTAACGTATTTGCATATTTTTGTTTCTACGTATAAATATTTCGACCCAAATTGCTTTAGATAAGTCAAAAAATATACAGCCAAGTATTGGTGACTACCTTAATAAAATTGGCAACAAAGTCAAAGAATTATAAGCTTGTTTAACAGCTTTCCCAGTGGGCATATGGCCTAAAGAACGTCTTTTGAACCGTCCAAAACAGTTTAAAAGACGTTCAAAACGTTCGAAAGACGTTTAAAAGACGTTTTTTTTACGTCCCTTGCCCACTGGGTTATGAGTTATCATATTCCTTTTGTAACTTGGAGAATAGTAAAGATATTGAAAATAACTGGAAAGCTCTAAAATTTTAAATCCCTTATGATCGACATGCTATAAAGAAATTTTTTACAAACTACGCAATAATAAAATACGTGGACCACCAAATCGGGAAATTTCCGGTGCGCCATACCATCTGTGGTGCTTTCCTCCACGCCACAATATTATTTTCATATGTATAGTAACTACAAAAATTTCTTTAATTGCTGAAGTCTTCTAAAATTGTGTCTGAACGAAACTCTGATTTTCGCTTTTTAATTTAATTTAATTGAACTTTATTGTTTTTATCGTAAAAAAGGAACCCTTATGCATATGTCATTATTCATAGGGGTTTATTTGAGTACGGCTCAATTTTAATCTGAAAATAGCAATGTAATAAGCTTTGCCACGCCTGCTTGCTAGTAGCTGCTGCAGTTTTACGTAAGAGTGGACTTGTAAAACAATTTTAATTTATTTGTGATATTACATTAAGATTAGTTAAGTGTTTAAGTCAGTTGATGTTTGATTGCTAACTGTGATTGCGAACAAGATATTCATAATCACGGTATTTATTTAACATATTTTCAAGAGAAACTTTAACAGTTTATCCAATGACAACCCAATACGTTTAAGTACATTATTTGATTAGCGCAACAGCCGCTACCCTAAACTATTAACATTTTAATTTTTTTTAAATCATTTTACTCCGCCTTTTTGACTTTTTCAGAATAATCTTCAAAGCGTAAAGTTGAATAGTTATAAATATTTTTCTTAAACTATAAAATATTTATAATATTATAAAATATAAGATAAGTTTAGAGTTGCATGTAAGTATGTACAACTAAACATGTATAATAAAAATGCTTAAATGAAAACCCAATTTGTCTGCGCTAACGTTAAACGCGGTTGGCTTAACACCGCAAGGTACTTGGGTACTTAAAAACAGTATAGTCTATCTAGTAGCCATGCTATACTGCTACTGCTTTGTTATTACAAATAAGACGCTGCATGATATATAACATTTATAACACACCTTATTCATTGTTTCTAATATTTTTATATTAGGTCTAATTGTATTTTTATTTGCATTTATTGCATATATTTGAGTGCAGTTTTATTTATAAATTGTTTTTTAGTTTAAAAAAACAATGCCTCATATGTTATCATCACCGGATGAGTTATCCATTATTACTTCACGTTTATCTCTCATTTTTTGATTAACGGTTTCATCATATTGTTCAATAAACTTGTCGTGAAAACTTGAATCTTCCGGCGCGTTGTCCATTGATGAAAGTCGGCGTTGTCTGAAAAGTTTATTAACTGAGTATCCATCAACTATGTGAAATAAAAAAAGTTGTTTAATATGATTTTAATTAAAATTATTAAATGATTAAGAAGCAAAACCAAATTATGCAAAATTAAAACAAAATACAATGAGATTTTTAATTTATAAAGTTATATCTATTTACCTAATGTTATATCTATTTACCTGTCAAAAATAAAAACAAGAACAAGATTGCCAAAAACCCTTTCATTTCAAATCAAAAAACTTTTTCTTCAATGACTTCCTGTTAGCGTTTTAAAATTAAAAAAATAATAATAATAAATCTAAGGTATAACATTGATATAAATTAATATGTTTTAATTTAATTTTAAATTTTATATATTTAAGAAAGAGTTTTAATAATTATTTTAATAACTCATGCTAAGAATGTTTTAGATTAATTAGAAAAGTTTTTCCGTAGTTACAAGTCAATAAATGATTATACAAATGATAATGACTCATATTTACGATGACTACTTCTGCTAATTGAATCCTAATGCATTTTAATTTACTTGATAACCAAAATGTTGTTAACGTATTTGCGTAATATTATTTTTACGTATAAATTTTTCGAATTATTTTAGACAAGACAAAAAATATACAGACAAGTATTGGTGACTACCTTAATAAAATAGGCAATAAAGCTGAAGAAATATTAGCTTGTTTAACAGCTTTCGCATTGGGGACATTGCCTAAAGAATGTTTTTTAATCAGTTCAAAAGAAGTTCAAAGCGTTGGAAAGATGTTTATAAGGCATTTTTTTACGTCTTTTGCCTACTGGGTTATGAGTTATCATATTCCTTTTGTAACTTAGAGAATAGTAAAGATATAAAAACGGCTGGAAAGCTCTAAGATTTTAAATCTCTTATGATTGACATGCTATAAAGAATATTCTTACGAACTACGCAACAGGCGCGAACTGGGCCACCAAATAGGGAAATTTCCGGTGCACCCAACTTGGTGCCTTCCTACACGCCACAATATTATTATCATATGTATAGTAACCACAAAACTATTTAGTATTACCGCCTTATGTACAAATTCATGATCTTTCAATTTCTGACAATGCAATTAAAGCATCTGGTACATCACGAACTTGATAGCAAACGGCTTCGACACTTTATTTTACAATATTGTGATTATTTATAAATTTAATAACTTTTAATGCTCTAATTAAAGAAACTTTAAACAAATTTATTTTCTTATAGTTAATCTTATAGTAATATCATATCAAAGTTCTTAATGACTGAAGAAAAATTAAATTGTCCTATTTAAAAACTGTTTTGCATAAATTTAGCGAGTTATAATTATATCGTATGATCTTAAGATCATACGTGCAAAATAATGTATTGTGCCTTATCTTCTTTATGTGCCTAAAGGAATTTAGCATGGCATAAGTTCCTTATGTGCACAAATGTGTACAAATTATTCAAAACTAAATTTCTTAAAAGCATAAAGTAGCAGAGCCTTTAGAAAACCTTATAAAACCTGATTTTAACCTTCATAAAATAGCATCCATACAGTCATTTTTGTATGTGTATATTTTTTGCTACACAAAATTTTGGGAAAGTATATAACACTTCGCTCAAAACTTTACTTTTTTGTCAGTCCTTATCTTGATGCTGTATTTAAAATAGGAAAATTTCCCGACATGCACTAACATCGTTTTTTATGAAGTATGATTTCTATTAGTATTAACTCAATTTTAGCTTAAAAAATTTTCATGATTGAGCGCAATCATAATTTTAAAAATGTCTGTTTATGTGCACACCAGGCCTTAAAGGGTTAAATTTATCCGTGTTACTACAAGTTTACGATACTTAGTAAGTTAGCCACTAACTGTTAGTGATTGCATAGTACATTATGCAGGTTGCTATGGTAATTTCGTCAGGAACTTCCCAGCAAGCGAATTCGTCAGTGTCTAATGAACAGAAGACGACTGCTACAAAATCTGACACATCATCATCTGAGGCTAAGAGAAAGTCTAGCGGTGCTCAAGGAAGACAAAAAAAAAAGTGCGTGATTTGCTTCGATTAGGCCGTGATTCTAAACAACGTAAATGACTGCTTAATAAACATATTAATAACAGTGTTGAAAAAGCAACTGTTCTCACCCCAAACCCTGTTTTAATTGAGGAAAATGCTTGTTCATCAAATATAACGCCTAACGTAATCAGTGAAGCAAGTACTGTGTTAAATACAATATCCTCCAGTCTTTAACAACATATACAATCAGCTGCTACTATAAGTTAAATTGATCATAAATACTATAACAGGCTGCGCGGTTTGCGCAGGTTGCGACTGCTGCGGGTTGCGCGAGAACTTGTTGCAGTATACTGAAACAAGTTCTCGCGCACTCTTTATGTTTATATAGGATGTCGGTTCATCAAGGTTTATCTTAAAAACTACTGGAGTTAGCATCATCTACTTCTTGATGATGCTAACTCCGGTAGTCTCTAACATAAACCAAAGTGTACCGAGGCAATTAAATTAATCTATAAGCCGCTTCCTAAAAGTGCACAGCCTGCACTTTCAGGAAGTTGTTATAGTGTGCACTTTCAGAACAGCATTAGTAAATGATAACATGATTCAGCCAACCATATAGATGTAAAGAATTTACAGTATAATCTAAAAAGAGATTATACTGTAAAAGATGTCTAAAGTCGTAAAATAACCGCAAGAGTTGAAAATGATAAAGTCGTAATACTTAACTGTAATGCATTTTTAATGCATTTGTAGCATTTTTTAAAAAATATTCTAGTAATAATCTTATCTAGTAGAAAATCGCGCAAGTATTGGAAAATATTGAAGTATTCAACCAAAGTTTTGCAGCAGTAATTTTTATTGGAGGCAAGCTTTTTCGTACAGTGGTAATTGGAGTAAGTCTCTTTAAAGATTGCACGATAAATCTTTTGATCAAAGGAAATTTTGGAACTAATATTGCCAATGTCAGAGTTCGATGTTCCACTTAACAACCATGCAAAAAAAGTAATTCAAGCAAGTCAAAAGAGGAAAGAATTTTTGAAACGCAAAGGAAAAGGAAGCTCACGTGGAAGTGACGGTTTGGTCGCAATGTTATTAAGGATCACAGTTAACAACATTATAGCTACTATTTCAAACTTGATGAGAAATTAAATAGTCAAGAAAATTGATGGTCAGAAATTCAGTGTTCAAATAGATGGTAGTCAAGATACGTCAGTGATTGAGCAAGAGACAATAGAGGTTCTGCTTCTACCTATTAACACTTTCATTCTCACAAGTGAGCTGTGAACGGGCATTTGAGAAATTAAAAGTTGTTTCTAACTATGTAGCGACAAGCTTGAGATATTTATGTTCATGTCGACCGAGAAGGACATTTTGGATTCAATTACAGTTAACGACTCAGTTGGCTATTTATGTAAAGCTTCAGTAAAGTTATCAAAGTGAAAAAAATCTTCATATGGATAAATGTTGTAACTTATGTTGTAACAGCTAAATATCCCCACCCCAACCCAATTTCTATTCTATTCCCACCCGTTTTATCAACAAAATATTTTTTACATTATTTTTTATTAAACCCATATCATGTTGAATATGTTTGGAAGGCATGTTAAATTCACACAGAGTTATCTGACAAACTAAAATTGTTTTTAAATAAATTGCTTTATTTTCACCTTATAACCTCCTTAATGATACTGACAAATCAAAGTTAGGCCAAACTATTTTATTCCACAAATAAGGTCCACGATGAGCAATACACAACTAAGTAAAATTTGTTCAGCAAAATGTTTCATTTAAAATGTTATCATTACGCAGGGTATATTTATTATTTGTTTTTAATGTGAAAAATATTTTGAAAATAAGTAATCCTTGATAATTCTGACATCGAAAGATAAAACAAAGAACTTTATAAATGTTTAGTTCATGTTATAAAATATCATGTCTTTAAATAAAATTTCTGTATGCACAAAACGATTTTGGAAATATATTTAGCAATTTACTTTTGCTAGTACTTCCCCAAGCAAAATATGCATAGTTAATATAGCTATGTATAAATGAGTAGTAAATTTGCATAAGGTTTTTTCCTTATACTTTTAGCAATTTTAGAGTTCATGTAATTAGTATGTGGTTTCCATGTAACATTTTTATCTGAATAAATTCCTTTCTATACAACTTTGTGAACGATTCTTTTTTATTTCAACTTATTCTATATATAATTTAGGTGAGATATTTGGCATTAGAGGTTTTTTTGATTAGAAATAAAACAGAATGTACTTTTGTTAACGTTCATAGTTAATTTATTGCCTGGTTTAATATGGGCTCAAGTTCCGGTTTGATTTGTGTTAAAATTCTTTGTTTACATTGATAAAAAGTTCATCAATGTTAGCATTTGATAAGAATAAATTTGTATTATCGATAAATATAGTTCCGATGCCTTGTTAAGGTCATAAGGTCACCAGGTGTTGTTGTTAAGGTCATAAGGTCACCAGGTGTTGTTGTTAAGGTCATAAGGTCACCAGGTGTTGTTGTTAAGTTCATTTATATAGATTTAAATTAAAAGGAGTTCTAAATAGATCCCTGTGGAACACCACATGATATTTCTGTGGAACACCACATGTTGTTTCTGTGGAACACCACATGTTATTTCTGTGGAACACCACATGTTATTTCTGTGGAACACCACATGTTATTTCTGTGGAACACCACATGTTATTTCTGTGGAACACCACATGTTATTTCTGTGGAACACCACATGTTATTTCTGTGGAACACCACATGCTATTTCTGTGGAACACCACATGTTATTTCTGTGGAACACCACATGTTATTTCAGTCATTTCATTACAGCATCCATTATTATCCGTATTGCTTTCGCTTTTTTTTAGAAACATTTTGATACCATTTTTAACAGATTATTTTTTATGCCGTAGTATTTAAGTTTATGAAGCAAAATACTATGATTTACGGTACCAAAAGCTTTAGAAAGGTCAATAAAAATGCCTAGGGTACACCACACAGTGTTCAACGGCCCATCTAATTGTTGACGTCACTAAAAAAATATGCTGAGCTAACACTAACTGAAGTAAAGCGCCAAAATAAATGATTGCCTATCTTTTCTTTATATATGAAGGAAGTTTGGCTATCTTAAACATAAAAATAAAACACATAGAAAGATTTGGAGCAAAAATAGTTGCGTAAATACTCTTAGGAATAATTTTCCTAACTGTTTTCAGATAACCAGAAAAAACGCATGACAACGGTAATGTTATTGAAATTTTTTCTTTTTCATGCTGACACAAAAAATAACAAAGACTTTGCAAAGGAAACTATTCAAGCTCAAAAAAAGACTACCCTACGGGTATTTGTTTTTAAAAGTTACGTTCTAAATGTCTTTTAACGTTTTTTAAACGTCTTTTAAACGTTCTTTACGTAAGAATGCTTAGAAGGCGTTTAAAAGACATTTAAAATACATTTAGAACGTAACTTTTAAAAACAAGTAATTTCTAAGTAAAGTATTAAAAAAAGCTTTTGTAATTTTACGCTAATTAAAATGTCGGAAATAAATGATTTTGAATCATTAAACTTCAACGTTTCAGAAACTAATTATTTCTCATCGGGTGAAAATATTGACCCAGACATAAATTATCATGATTTATTTACTGATTCCACGTATTATTATCCTAGCTAAATAGAAGAGTTTTTTTTTATTTAAGAAAACTAATGATAAAAACTACGATTAGATAATAATACTCTGCATTAATATAAGAAAACTAAGTCGTAATTTTGAAAATTTTTTCAATATTATTAAAGAAAATAAAACCTTTATATAACTTGTTTAACTGAAAATTGGATTAATTCGAAAAGTTTTGATAACACAAATTTTCAACTTTCTCATTTTTAGTAAATCTCTTTAGAATGGCAAAATAATAAACGTGGTGGTGGAGTTCTTAGCTTTTAAATGAAAATATAGTACATGCCTAAAGAATGATTTAATTGCTTCTGATGGTGATAAAGAAATTTTAACTATTGAAATTTAAACAACCATGCAAGAATTATTTTATGAAGCTGTTGTTATCGACCATCTGACGGGTTAAGTGAAAACTTGACCATTTTTTTCAATAAAATTATTTTAAAAGAAAGAAATAAAAGAAAAAAAAAATTTTCTTGTCGGAGATTTTAATATAAACTGTTTTCTCTGCAACAACGAATTTAAAATTAAAAATTTCTATGACAAAAAAAAAATACTCAGCAGTACCCTTGATTAACCGCCCGACTGGAGTTACAGTAAACTCAGCGACTCTGCTAGATGACATATCACAGCAGATATCGTTAACAATGATATTCAAAAAGGAATTCTAAAAACAGATATATCTGACCTTTTTCCAATTTTTTAGCTATTCGATCAAGCTCTAAAATAAAAATTTAGCACAAAAAAATTAAAAAACGTATGTTTGATCACGCTGATGTAGAACAATTTAAAGAATAATTATTTATTTATTTAACAATAATTAACTTTCCGATTTGTGAAAAGACTTTAAGTCCACAAAACTTAAATTCACCTTGGATTACTAAGGATTTTAAAAAATCATACAAAGTAAAACAAAAGTTATACATTAAATGTTAAAAAACAAAATAAATGACGGCTGAGAAAGCATAGATCTAAAGTAGTTAAAGTTTAAACAGAAAAAGTTGGGGGAGGGGGAAGGGCAACGCTTCCTTCGCCCACTGTCCAAACGCCAGAGTTTATATATATATTTTATTGTATCAATTACCAACTTTCGGTTGCTTATTGCTCTTGAATTAGCAGAAATATAGATTTACTATTTACGTTCTCATACACAAAAATCTAGTAAAATACTTGGTTCTATTACAAAGTTTAATTTAATTTCACGGGTTGTTTCGTTGTTGTCAATACTTACTGAATCTTGCAATTTGTCACGTACCCTTTCTAACTTCACACTCTAACTTTGTTTTTTTTCATAAAGGAAAACATTAAAAAAAAAAATCTTTGATTAGGTTGTTTTCTAAATTTTTTAAATTACTTGTTAATATTAAGGTAATAAAATCATTTAACATTTAAAAAACACATTTAAAAAAGTATATTTCATGAAAGTCTACGTTTATTTATAAAATTTTACCACTGAAACTTATTAATATTATATAATAAATAGTATTTTAGTTACTAAGTTAACTATACGTATTTCGTTCATAAAGCATAATTAAATATGAAGAGTACACGGGAAAAAACGGCATAGTCGCATTTATAAAGTTTTTAAAAAGTATTTATGAATCATTTATAATAGCCTTTGTATAAAGTTAGGAAAAAAAATTTTTAAATAAAAGTTACAAATATTTTATTAAAAATGTAAACTTCAGATAAATTAATTAAGAAATTATTTTTCTAATTTACTTCTATGCTTTATATGAAAATTTTTATAAATGATTAATATATACTTTATAAATATGAATATGCCGTTTTTTCTCGTGTACTCTTCATTTATTTACTATTTAGCATTTCTTTCCGTTTTTTTCCGTTAAAAACTGTTTCTCAAGTTGCGGTGTGAAACAGTTTCATTTCGAAAGAAGTTTTGTTTTGCAAGTACGACCTCCGTAAGCGCTACTTTCATACGTAGCGAAATAGTTTTATTTCGTAACTCAACTGCGAAAGGCTAAATTTCTTAACTAGCGTTTGCAAAATAAACATTGACGGTTATAAATGTAAAAAAATTCTGGATCTCAATATTATTCCGAAAGAATTTTTTTTTTCCAGAATTGCGCATAATCTAACGGTTAATAATTCTCGTCCATATATTACTGCAGACATTCGGAAAAAACAAAGCTATATCAAAAACTGAGAATTCTTTTCCTTTTTATAGTTCTAGAAAATAAAAAAAAGTTTCTTTTCAGTTAAAAAGTTGTTGACAGCAGGCTTGTGGAACCGAGCCGGAGCTGGAGCTGGAGCCGCAAAAGTTGAACGGCTCACGACTCTCGTAATTTTTAAAGGAATAGAATGTATCTTTATTTTACTGTAGACAAATTTTATTCATACCTTGTTTAACTAACTTGTTGAATGAACTATTTATTGAATTTCTATTTTTTTTTAATATTTTTCTAACAGTTACAAAACCTTCGACTCCATAAGCCTGGTTGACAGTATCTTTGATGTCTATTAAAATTAACTTTTTTATATTTACGTCAAGAGTATTGAATCACAGATATGAATGCTCAAAAACTTATTTCAGAGTAAAAACAAAAAAGTAATACTACTTTTAAGTTTGAAATGTAACTTTTGTATATAGGTGTAGACAACCACGGACCAAGAACCACCCTTAATTACCGCAAAAATTGAAAAAATCTAATGTTTCTAATCCTTTTTAAACTTGCATCGTAACTTTGTTATGTAAGAAAATGCTGCAAGCTCCTGTCTTCGTTTAAGAAGGCTAGAATCTGGTCATGTAAAAAAAAGGAGCAATTTTAAGCCCAAATGTTACTCATACGAAATACTTTTGTCCGAGTTTGTCAAAAAGACTTGGTAAGTGTTAATGAAGTAGCCAGAGTTTTCCAAGAGTGTTAATTTACCTCTAGCAATGATCAACACTTTGTAAATCATAAATTAAACCTTATTTTGATTGATGGTTATTACAACATCCAGAAGACATAACAATTTCAATAAATGCTGCTCCATTTGTGGATACAAGCAATCATAAATGAACAAACGGAGTAAAATTGAAGAGCATGAGCCTGAATTGAAACAAATTTTGACCTTGGGCCTTATTTCTTTTATAACAGGATTCAATTTGTGGAGCACCTTATACACATCAGTAACACAAAAGACCTAGAGATATAGAAGGTTAGAGAAACATGTAAAAGATGAGAAAGAGAAAGTTCAGAAAATTCTAATGAAGAAACAAGGTCTGGTTGTAGATTTTTTAGGTTCATTCTTTTCGGGCATTAAAAAAGAAAAATACACCCAGAAAGTTTAACAACAGCTTATTTTTGAACGTTTTTTATTGTAGGATACGCGATTGTTGCTGAGGGGTTGGAAAAAGAACTGCTTAAAAAGATCTTTAATACCATTTACGTTGTCTTTCAACAAGAAAACTGATTTTAGACAGAATAAACCACTTCAGTGGTTTTTGCTAGAACACTGATTTGTTGTTTATCAAACATTACAGCTGGTATTAAGTTCCCCTATCCGGCCACAAATTACTGATTTACTTTCATCAAGTGATCAGAGTCAAAAATCAACAAATTAGAATATTTTTTGAAGATGTTCATTATTCTGAAATCATCTGTTACCTATTTTCTTTTCATTAAAAAAATACCCTATTTTATGTGGTTATTAAGGTGCTCCCAGAAGTTCTAACGGAAGACAATTTAACTAGAAAGTTCACGCCTTATTCCTTACTAATGTCGCTTATTGGGCTAGAACCGGCGTTGAACCCCGGACGTTTCGGTTCTGATCTCGAACCCTTACCACTGCGCTTTTTTGATACCTGACATTGAGAACTTATGTTTTGAATTGTTGTATCAATAAATTTATTTATAGTGGCCTTTAAAAGCCACTATAAATAAGAATTTTGACAATTGAGGGTTGAGACAAATAAGAATTTTGAGCTAACTGGCGCGTTATTATCTCTCTGCTACTTTTTAGAGTCAACGTTGACGTTTTATTGATACAACAATTCAAAACATAAGTTCTCAATGTCAGGTATCAAAAAAGCGCAGTAGTAAGGGTTCGAGATCAGAACCGAAAGGTTCGGGGTTCAACGCCGGTTCTAGCCCAATAAGCGACATTAGTAAGGAATAAGGCGTGAACTTTCTAGTTAAATTGTCTTCCGCGGTGCTCTGTGATAAGATCGTTAGAACTTCTGGGAGCACCTTAATAACCAGTTTTGACTAATTGCGCGGCGGTTTGAACAAAAACAGCAGTTAAAAATGAGGAAATCATAATCATTTCTTTTGAAAAACTATTGGTTTTAGAAAATAATTCCCGCAATAAGTATTGGTTTCTTTTGGAGTATTTAAATCTAATAATAATCTGAATCCACCATTAATAAAAAACCTGCTTACAATTAAAAACATTCCTAATGAACTTCCATGGTGCAAAAAAATGTTGCTACCTCCCAAAGGCTCTAAATTAAAAATGTACTAACAACGTTTTGTATAGAGCCACCTCGCTTAGGAACTCTTCAAATAAAGTCGTGTGACCATGTCGTGTTAAAGTTTAGTAAGTTTTAAAAACTTATTAAAATAGGGCAATAATTGTTTTTGTAAAATATGGCACTTTTGAAAACTTTTTTTTTTTAATTTTTTTGTTTACTAAAATTTATAAATTGTTTTTTGTTTCTTATGTATTTTAAATTGGATATATAGTATAAAAATTGTAAATTAGATCTTCGGCAGGCTTATTTTATTTGTTTACAATCCTTTATAACTATTTATTTGTTTCTTTTTCAACTTTCTTGTGTATTGAAACTTTAATTGTTTCTTAATTTTTTATTTATTGTAATATTGATGTAAATTTCAAACATTGTTGTTAAGGCTTATCTTTTATTTAAAAGCCTTAAAAGGCTATTTGTTTATTTATCAACGATTTTTATGTTGGTGTGTGCTATATAAAGTTATATGTGCTGATTTTAATTAGTTGACAAAAACTAAACTATAATATCCTATAAACGGTAAATAAAGTTTTTAAATTAAAAAATAAATGCACGTAAAACTTGTTTCTAACGGACAGGAACTAAAATTTCAAATTTCTGAACTTTAATTAGAAGTCTTTATTTTCAAAAAACTCTTTATCTCGTTCAAAAATTCTGTTCCGTATTTTGATGTAATAAATAAATAGTTTTACTAGATTTTTTGCGCATACGTGATATCTGCTGACACGTTGTGTTGTAAAACCCCAAAATTAAGCGCACTGTGAACTTACCTCTGCAGCCATTGTTTCTAATATACAAAAGACAAAGCAATAGTAAAATTTACTATCGTTGTTCCCTATGTGCAACTAAATAGCAAATGGTTTACTTAGCAACAGTTAATGATATAAATGAATATAATAGTATAGTGATATTTTTTAGTTTTGTAATATAAAAAATAGTTTATAAAAAAAAGTTTTCTACTACACTATATTCTTTCTACCTTTTTTATCTAAAGTTCTTTTTAAATCTATAAATTAAAGCAACTATTATGAAACTGGCAGGGCCGACGACACGAGTTTTGAAGTGGAGGGGCAAAATCGTTAATTTAATAATAAAGTTTTTTAAATATTTAAAATTTAGAAATAAAGTCTTTTAAAAATTTCCTCGGGTTAAGTGAGATTTTTGCTTCATAGTTATTGATTTATATTTTTTATTTAAAAAATATAAGTTAATAAATATAAACTAGCTCCCTATTATAAGCATAATGTTGATAGTATGTTTAGCAACGTGCATTTCTACAATAAAGGAAACCTTGTTCTGCGCTCATTTATTGTTTTTCGATTGTATAATAGTTTTCTAATTTTCCAATAGTATTAAGTAATTTTACTGAATTTATTTTTCAAAAGTTATAGGTACTTTAATTTTTTAATTTTAAAAAGCATTGTTGTTTTTACAACTTTTAATAAGTTATATAAAGGAATATGAAAAAGGTAAAAATAAAAACAAAATATTTAACTTATAAATCTTAGACAAATCTTTATAAATAATACAAAAATGAAAATTATTTAACGTATTAATTAAAATGAAAATGATATTTAGGTTTGTTAATAAATATGCGTTATTAGTGTTTCATTTAATAAGTTTAAAAAATATAAATTAAAAATTATATAAATTGTTCATAAAATTGATAAAAATAATTTTACAAGAATCAATTCATGTCAGTTGCAAATGAATTTCTATGCATCGTCTGTTACTGTTTTCTTTAAGTGTTGCGGTTCGTCAGCATTTTTACCTTTTAAAACTGCTAAATGTAATGATAATAATTGGAAAGGGATTATTGCTAAAATTCCCATTAAACAATCTGACGTTTTTGGTATGCATATTGAAATATCCACCATGTTTTTTGTTGTTTCGTCATCTTCTTCGCATATAACGATTGGTTTCCCTCCTCTTGCTTTTACTTGTTGAAACGCGTTAATACATTTCTCGTATATCGCATCTCGCATTATAATCATTATAATAGGCATGTTTTCATCGATTAGTGCCAGTGGACCATGCTTCAGTTCACCAGAATGAATACCTTCTGAATGAATATTTACAACTTCTTTAAATTTAAAAGACCCTTCTAGACAAGTTGCTTGTTGGTAACCCCTCCCCATTACCAATAAACTTTTACAATTGACGTACTTTTGTGCTAAATCTTTTAAATAGTTATTTAGTTTTAAAACAGTCTTAACTTTGTCGGGTATTGTTTTCAATTCGGAAATAATTTCTTGAACGCGTTTTTGTTTTGATCGTTTATCTTCTGCCATTTTTAACGAAAACATAGTAAGTACAATAAATTGACTCGTATACGTTTTGGTACTGGTAACACCAACTTCATTACCTGCATTTAGATTAATACCAAAATGGGTTTCAGCAGATAAGGTGCTGTTCTCCTCGTTTGTTATACCCATTAGTAAAGCTTCTTTCTTTTTACAATACTTGCATGCATTTAATACATCGCTAGTTTCGCCGGATTGACTGATAAAAATACAGACATCGTCACGAAAAATAGGAACTTCTCTATCTAATAAATCACTACTTGTTTCTACAAAAACGGGCAGATCTAAAAGTTCCTCCATTATTTGTCTACAAGCCAACGCTACGTGAAAACTTGATCCAGCACCAACTAAAATTATTCTACGACACCGAAGTAGATCATTTAAAAAAGTTTCAATGCCGTTCAGATGAATTTTAAAGTTATCAAAATCAACTCTTCCTAACATTGATTGTTGAATGCTTTGAGGTTGTTCAAATATTTCCTTTTCCATAAGGGTGGGAATCGTAGCATCTATATTTTTGTTGTCTTTTGATTCACTGAGCGAGCAATTTTGCACTTTCGTGAACTGAAGATGCTGCTGTTTATTTCTTGCAATAAACTCTAATCCTTCGTATAAAGAACTGTTTACATCCTTCCACGAATTTGGCTGTTGCTCGTTGATAAATAAAGAAGTTTCCATTTATTTTTATTTAGCTAAAGAAAAAAATGTATGCATTTATTTATATTTCAACTCTAATATTTTTTTAAATGTTTTATTTATGAAAACTTACGAAATGAAAAGTTTACTAATGAAAAGTTACGCTAGGTTTCTGTTTTTTTTTCGAAAGTGAAAGTTGATTTTTTATATATATATATATATATATATATATATATATATATATATATAGGTTTCTGTTTTTTTTTCGAAAGTGAAAGTTGATGTTTTATATATATATATATATATATATATATATATATATATATATATATATATATATATATATATATATATATACAAAGTTTTAATTAACTATTAATAACGTAAACAAACAACTTAAAAATATATATAAACAATATCATAGGAATTAATCATGATACATAAATAAAATAAACGACGTATAACGCATATATAACAATTATTCATATATAAAACACTTTTTCAAAGTACTTATGCGTTTAATATTAATTATGTTGAATAACTATTTACTTCAAGTAATTAACCATACGTTAGCAATAATTGGTTTGCGTCAGCAACGATCGATAAGAATCTCTTTAAAGAACTTCAAAATTTAAAATTAAAATATATAAAACAAGAAAAGTAAAAGTTATCAGTATTTTAAACAGTATTGTAACTTAACGCTACGTGCTATTTTAAATGCATTTTAAATAGCACTTTATATGTTAGTACTCAGGAAGTAGTTAATAAAAAGCAAACGTTACTCTTTGAACTTGTAAAATAGTTTGACGCAATTGCAAAATACTTTTGTGAGACTTGAGAAATTCGCTTTGAGAAACAGTAGAATTATTGTGATTGTAAAAAATATGTTTTGTTATTTTTTAAATAACTTTCACTCGTTTGATATTTAGTAATAAGATAATTGTCAAACAGTCAGTCATCAAAAAAACAGCCTATGTTTTTTTGATAAATAAAAGGTGAAGTTAGGAATCATACAAAAATGTTTTGTATGTTTAAAATATAATCTAATTAAAACATTTATAATAAATATTTTAACTAAAATCTAATATAATGATAAAATATATTACAGTAATTTAGTAATGTGTTAATTAAAAGTAATGAGTTATTAATAGTTAAATTATTAAATTAATTATCAACAAATTCACACTTTGCAGAAAACGACGTTATCACTTTTTGATAATAATTTTACAACTTGTGCTGCAAAAGACGTATTTAAAAAACCATTTTTTTTTTCATAATCAATAATAATAAATATAAAACAAAAATATTCCTCTTTTTTAGTTTAAAAATATATATTAGAACAAAAATCAAACAAATGCTTAACTCGAGTTTGGTGTTTTGGAGGTTCCAAAACAAATATTAATCACTTTTATTTATATGTGTATTATATATATATATATATATATATATATATATATATATATATATATATATATATATATATCATAAATAAAACACGTTGTCTTTTTTGTCTTTTTTTAAAAAAAAAAAAATAATTTTGAAACGTGTCGTTGGGCCTGTTGTCGTAAAACTTGTTAACTAAGACATTTAACAATTAAATGTTTGTTATTGACTTGCGTCCATACCAACCATTTAACTTGTGCTTCGTCTAAAAATATGACAAGTTTCCACATTTTTATAATCCAATGCTTGATTGCTTTTCATAATTTGAGACAACCACAAACATTTTTTTGAAAAGATTTGGCTTTAATGCAGTATGGCACGATCAAAGATTTAATTTCTAAGCAAATCGTCTTTGAACTATATGGACACTAATGTTAATTATGGAGCAGGGATCTATAAACTAGAAGACCTTGTTACTATATACTAATTTACAATATAGGGTAAACTGGTGTAAAGTGAACTATTATTTCAAACTTTAAAATTATCACGCTTAAAAAAGTTTTTGTTAAACAATTTAGCATTATTTTTGCTTAATACAACATTTTAAAATGTTTTAATAAAATTGTTATGTTAAAATAAATAAAAAATTATAATATAGCCTTTGTTTTGATGTAATAGCCATTTTAAAAAATGAGTTTGGCGGAAGTTTTAATATTAAGCTCTCAAACTATGCATAGGTTTTAGTAAATTCAAGATTTGTTGTTATTAATGCGAATATCAGTTATATATACATTTATATACATTTAAAAGATAATATAATGCTGCTTTAGAAAAATTGTAGTTTTTATCATGATATAAAATAGCTATGTTTTTATTTTGTAAATTAATTTAGTTCACTTTACCCCTTATTTTTCTGTCTATTGGGGGTAAAGGGAACTAGTCTTTTTGTTATGCTTTTTCATCAAATATTATTAGTATTTGTATATATAAATCGTAATTACTTAACTAAGTTGTTTACTCTTAAAATAAGTATTTTAGTAAATTTAAAAAAATTAAAGTAAATTTAAAAAAATTACTTTTAGAAATATAATATATTGAAATAATGCCAAGAAACTACATTAAGAAAAAAGAATCTCGAAGAAAAACATATGCACCTTATTTGTTGCAAAATGCTATTTCTAGAGTTAAAAATAAAAAAATGCCTTCGTATGCTGCATCAAAAGAATATGGTCCAAAGTTGGTGAAGGGCGACCAAACCGATTATCTGTTGATGCTGAAAAAGATCTTGGGGATTATCCATTAAGGACGTCATTTAGAATTTAAATACTAACCAGAAGTAAAAGTTTATTTGCTCCCTTCCGCGGAGATTTTTTATTGAACGTATGACGCTATAATAAATAAAAATCTATGCGCACGAGAGCCAAAATTCTCCGACTTCTTGCCATTAGTTAAACTTAGCGTGACGTCCTTTATGGATGACCCCTTGTTTCGCTTTTATCTGCATTTTCTGATTTTGGATTTGGATTGGATAAAAAACAATTTATGAAACTTGTTCAAACGTATATTGAAATAAACGGATTTCAGAAAAAATTTTTGAATGGCGTTGCTGATGATCAGTGGTTTTGTAATTTTATAAATCGTTGGCAGAAAAAAAATATCTATAAGGACTCCATGAGCTTTTGACATTAACAAGAGCTTTAGGTTGTAACAAAACTGTAGTTGACGCTTGGTTTTCATTACTGAAAGCTACATTGGAAAAATGTGACATTATGAATAGATCTGCTCAAATACTAAACTGTGATAAAAGTGGGTGTTGCATTAACCCAATAAATAAAAAATTATTTGCAAAAGAGGTGTTAAAAACCCTGTAATTGTTGCTCCTGGATCAGGAAAAGTTTACTGTACTAGCAACAACATCAGCTGCTGGAAAGAATTTTCCTCCATTTATTTTATTTTCTATGAAAAATTTGTATAAGGAGTGGATATCTGGTGGATCAAAGGGTTTCTTATATGGGGTGACAAAAAAAGTTGGATGGAAACATAAGTTTTCACTGAATACTTTAACCATCTTGTTTTATGGTTGGAAGACACTCCCAAGCCTGTTTTGCTTATCTTTGATGGTTCTTTAGAAACCGTTGAAAAAGCAGTTAAAAATCATATAACTATTTTGTGTTTGCCAGCTCACTGTTCGCATTTGCTTCAGCCACTTGATTAAACCACCTTCAGCCTTGACTCGGTACACCAATTGGCCAAAATTTTACGCCAAGTTAAACATGTATGGTGTGAAATTCTGGCTTATTGGTTTACCGAGTCAAGGCTGAAGGTGGTTGGAAAATCTGTTTTTTCATCTTTATTAAAAAAACTTTATGATACCTCCTTTGAGCCAGCTCATTTAGTACAATCATTTGCCAAAACTGAAATTTTTCCCTTTGATCCATCTTCTATAGCATCTGACAAGTTAATTCCTTCTGAAATCTATGAACACCCTTTTTCTCAGAAAACAAATGATTATAATAATAACATCCCTCAAAACATCACTTTAGACACCAATGTCAAATATCATAATGATACTTGTGAAAATTTTTTAATGAGTCAACAAACAAATACAATTCACAAAAAATTATAATACCAGTAAAAAAAGACTTAAACAATGAAAAAATAAATCAACTATCAATATCAGACGTAGATTATTTTACTGGAAACAAACCATAAGAGAAATAGTAAAAGAACAGTCAATGGCTACAAAGGGTGATGCTCGTTCATACAAGAAGCGATCTACAAAAAAAAAAAAAAAAAGACGCGAATGGAGACGAGTGTCTCCATTCGCATTAAAAAAAAAAAAAAAAGACGAGAATGGAGGTGAGTGTCTTACATCAGAAAATGCATTTAAAAGATTAAACGATGAAAAAAATGAATGCTTTAAAATAAAGATCAAGCAGCAAGGCAAAGTACACAATAAAAAACTTAATTTATCAGAAATAACAAACACAAAAGAGTTAAAGATGAAATAGATCACTTTACCCTAATGTGGGGGTAAAGTGAACTAATGAATATGTTTTTTTTGAATATATATTTAATAATGTGATAATAATTTTTAATCTTACTATTTTGTTTTAATTTATACTATACTACTTTAAATAGTATAAATTTTGAAAACTGCAAAATGTTAGGCTTTTATTTTGAAAATTTTTCCTTTAAATATCAAAAACAGTTCACTTTACCCCAGTTTACCCTACTATTGGCAAAGAATATGAATTACAATTGTTTGCATAACGGCTCACATAGGGATGGTGGGTTTTGCTATTTTTTACCTAATTCACTCCAAACAAGGATGTAAGCAACCACTATTAAGCTGGGAGTTACTAAAAAGTAAAGAATAGAGTTAAAGAGATAGGAAATGGTAAACAAAAAATTTGAAAAGCTGTAGGCTGTTTGAGTTAGGATAATATAAAGTTGAGAGAGAGTTCTAAAAGATTGAAGTGCAAAAAAACTAGACAAATAAAAGTTTTTAGAGCATGCAGGGACAGATGCATTGAAAGAATGCAGCTTTGCTGAAGGACGAGTCAAACAAAAATGCGTTTCAATTGATGGGTATGTCCTTTAAGCAGCAATAATAAAAGTATTTTCAGAAAAGTGAAAATGATGCAACCATAAGACAATGAGAGAGAGATTCATTTATAATACGTTTTTTGACCTTGTCTTAAAGAGAAAGAGCATCATTAGAAGAACCAGCTCAAATATAACAACAGTATTCTTTACAGAGAGGTCAGTAGTGAACGATAACCCTCAGTCTTAAGGCCTCAGTGAGAGGGTTGATTTTCATTAATGTAGGAATGTCAACAGTATTGCAATGTTAAATAAAGTTATTTGCAGTAAAAAACTGTTTTGTTAGAATTAAAATTTACAAGACACTGCAAGCCTCAATCTGTTACAGACTTTTTGATCTCACTTTGAAAAGAAAAGACTTTTTGTCAAGACAAGAATATAAAGTTTAGTCATCAGCAAATAAACTTTAAATCTCACAGATACACCGTATAAAGGAAATTTATAGAGTAGACCAGCAAACAAAACCTTATCGAAAGTTTTAGATATGTAAATAGTAATAGCTTTTGTCTCGCCGCCACCATATAAAGAACGATAGAATCTTTCATTTATAGCAGTTTGCAAGTTAGCCATAAAACAAGATTGAAAACCATTAGAGACTTGTAGAGTTTGCTAACAAGACTGATCAGACGAGAGTTGAAGGGGTCAGAGAGTTCTCCAGAGTTTTTAAAAATTAAACCCATAGATGCCATTTTCCTGGAAGTAAAGCAAGGTTCAGTCAAGCACGGATCCAGGATTTTTTGGTGTTTAAGATAGCTAACTTCCAGACTAACTCCAAACATTTGTATGTTTATACTAATGTTAAATAATGAGGCTTTGTAAAAAATTGCATTGATTGAAGGCTAGGAACGAAAAAGCTCTTTGACTTTATAACCTTTTCTTGCAATAATAAAAAAGCGTTTGTACTCAAGAAAGTTGTTGTATTGAAAAATATGAAGAAAAAAAAATGATTACAAATAGATATAGCAGCTATAGATATATGTATAAAATACATTAACGTGTTGGAAATATTTTACATTTTCATATTAATATAAGATTTTTTTTTAAATGTTCTCGCGCTTTTTTTTTAATATTATTCACCTCCCTAAGGCCAAGAAGGCCACTACTGTCGAGAAGGCTTCTTGATTGTGGTTACAACCCTCTCTCAACTCTTTAACTCTAAAACACGAACTTTGACAAACAAGGCCGTTGCGCGGAAAAATAAGTTACAAATAATTATCGATTACCCAGTCCCTATCTAATATTAACACAAAAATCATTACAAACTTTTGGTTGACATCCTAATGACTTGTTAGCCTAAACATGTTAGTTAAGCAGTTGCAGGGCCAACCTATTTAAATAAGAGATCTAAGGTATAGCGTTTAAAGAAATAATAAAAAATAAATAAATTGCAAAGAATATAAAAAATATTTGTAATGAAATACACGAATTAAAATATACGCGGCTCCAGTTGATTGCAGACTTCAATTCAATTTATAAAAATACTTCACTCTAAAAACAATATCCATCGAACTCAAGGGAATAATCTACAATAGTAATTATTCCCTAAAATGAAATATATTAATATAATAAAAATACTTTTAAATTAAATAATAATAATATATGGTAACGTAAACAAAAGCTATAAATAAAAACTATATCGTAATGTTTGAAATATAAATACAAAGATATTTAATCATTAAACAAAACTTTATTTATATTTGACACATTTTGTTTTTGTTTTGTCATAGAAAAATAACCAATCAAAAAAGTGCTTTAACTTGAACTATAAAAATGTCAATTGTTTTACATTTGTGTGTTTTGAATTATTTTAAATAATCATTGCTAAACCCTGCCTTAAAAACATTAGACCCACTTATGGGAATATTTGGATTATCAGTTGTCGGTTAAAAATTAACAATTAAGTTTGTTTACCATGAACAAAAAATCGTATGATAATATTGAAATATGACTATCAAGTTAACATCTATTGCCAATTATTATCTAATCTTTTTTCATCGTAGTGACTTTTCCCAGCCAGAGTCGGCGCGAACACGTATTTTAATTTTTTTTTTTGGAGGGAAGGGGGGGGGGGGAAGGGGAGGTGTATGAGTATATAAAAAAATCCCGAATAAAATTTTTTTTTATTATTATTAAATTTAATCATTCTAGCATAGTAATGTTGATTACTAAAGACACAAATATATAATAAACATTTGCAATAATAATTATTATTGAATAATTATTATAATTAAAATTATTATAATTAAAATAATAATTATTTATAATAATTCAATAATAATTATTATTGAATAATTATTATAATTAAAATTATTATAATTAAAATAATAATTATAATTAAATATTATTATTATAACTAATTATAATTAGTTCTTATTTATGGCGTCAAAAAACATTGTTTTTTTTTTATTGTTTTAGAAATAACTAAGACATTTCCTAAACTAGATTTTTGATTCTTAATTTAATTAAAATTTGGTTTTCCATTGTTTCATTTACGCCCTTTTTCAACAACTCTTTTTAAATCAATTTTGTTCAACATGTTATTGTTAGTATTAAGAAGCATCAGGTTTTGTAGTCGATCAGTGTGCATTGTTGATCTGAAATAATTTATGATCAATTTTTATTTGCTAAATCTTCGTTTATTTGATGACGTTACCGGGGCTGCGGGAGCCATAAAGCTTTCGCAGTTTTACAGTTTTTTAAATGCTCAGAAATAATAAAAATAAAGTGTAAAAAAAAATTTCGGATTCTGATCTGGAAAATATATGAAAATTAAAGTCTGAGAATATGGATAAGCTTCATTATTTTTTTGGCAACGGTCTTCTTCTACGAACTCTTTTAAAATCAGATTCAGGATCAATGTGTTATTGGAGTGCATACTATTCAATCGATATTTGTACTCCCATTCAATATAAATATTGGTTTTTATCAGGCCCGTAAAAACAAGGGGGGGGGGGCCGCAGGGGCATTTCCCCCCCCCCCCCCCCTCCCCCTCAATAATTTTTCAAATAAATAATTTTGAAAAAATTGACTGAAAAAATAACTTAAAAAAAAACAAAGGTCCTAAAAGCTATTTTGGGGCCCAATACTCCAGCACTGATCCCCCCCCCTCCTAATATAATTTTTGTTCCTACGGGCCTGATTATATCGAGATATTGAGATTTATCAAATGATTATTTTATTATCAAAATCATTTGAATATTATTTTTAATAAATTTGAATGCTACCAGTCAAATACATAATTAAAACGTTGTATTGTTCATTTTTTAATTCTGTAAACGTATTAAGAATTTACTAACATATATTATTGAAAAATATATTTCAAAATTTTTTATCCTAAATACTTAATATTTTATTAAAGTTCTATTTTAAAATTTGTTTAAAATTCTTTTCTAACATTTTATTAAAATTTAAAATAGAGGATTATTTGCTGAAAACATTTTTAAACAATGAAATCATGAAGATTACTTTAAAATCTTGTGGTATGAAAATGTATCTGATGACAAAAGTAATTGTATATATATATATATATATATATATATATATATATATATATATATATATATATATATATATATATATATATATATATATATATATATATATATATATATATATATATATATATATATATATATATATATATATATATATATATATATATATATATATATATATATATTATTTTAAAATTATTATTATTTTTTTCTTTTTTGACTGAATGTTATTTTTTTGTTTTTTTGTTACATATATTTTTACCGTATTTGGTTAAATATAACCTTTTGTAACGGAAATATATTTTGCTTATATTATGGTGTGTAAAAAATTGCAATTAATATGTAGTTGTGAAAATATATATAAAATAAAAAAAATTAAAAAAATATATTATCTTTAAAAACTTTTTGTAGATTTTTTATTTAAACTTTTTTTCTTGATATGACTTGTAATTTATTTATGATCTGCAAGTCTATATTGCTCTTATATTATCTGTCTATATCATTTTTAAGAGATTTTTTGTAAACTTTTTACTTTTTTTGTTTCTTGTTATTCTTTTTATTATTGCAAAACGTTAACTTTTTTATTTATCAAGTGAAATATTTAACATGTAAATATGTAAAACGTCATTTTACAGCCCCAGCAAGCACACAACGTTGAAACAACGTTGAAATAACGTTGATCGACGTTGATCAACGTTATTTTAACGTTGTTTCAACGTTGTGTGCTTGTTGGGGCGGTTTCCGACGACAAGACGTCAGGTCTTTACTTGTAATAAATTATATATATATATATATATATATATATATATATATATATATATATATATATATATATATATATATATATTTTATTCAACCATATCAATAAAAATTTACAAATGCTCATCGTAAATTAATATAATTTGTTTAGGTGTCACTCATATAGTTACAAACTAGTCAATGGAGTGACACCTAAAAAACATAAAATTCTCGATAAAAAAAAATAAGGACATTAAAAAAAAAAAAATTGTTAAACAAATAATAATGATATATGTTATAATTATAGTAATAATACAAAATAATAGCAATAATAATAAAGTATCAATAATATGAAGAATGTTTATAATACAATATAAATTGTATATTCATATCATAGATAATAACTAAATATAATAATAACATAAAATGTAACAATAATAACACAATAATAAATGATTATTGTATTTCAGCTTGTAAATTTTATGAAATATTAAAGAAATGTTTTAAAATGTAATAAAGAATAAAAAATAAAGGGTAATAAAAATTTTTGAAATAATTTAAGTGATAAGGTTGTAATTTAAGTGTAGACGTTACACATCCTAGAAAGAGAAGATTCGAGCCAAAAAAAATGTCTCAGGATCATTCAATACCTTTTTGAAACCGTTACAATCTTTACTTTCAGAAAATTATATTTTGCAAAAAATATTGTTTTGAATTTAATTTTCATATAAAATTTTCAATTCGACGTCAGAAAACTCTAAAGATTAAACAGTTAATCTAAAGATTAAACAGTAAATCGCGTTCAAATAAAATAACAGTTAATCTCAAAAAAACATGCTATTAAATATGTACTAGTCGTAGAACTATTTCAAATTTTATAATTATTCCAAGACATGTTAAAAAAGCTTATTGTTATTCATTTTAATAAGAAGAATAAACAAAAAATCGACCAAGCTAGATGTTTCCTGCGCTCAGTACTTTATGGATGCCTACTTATGCATTAAGTCACAAGAATATTTTAAATAAAGCGTCTTTTGCTTTTTTCTTTTTTTTTTTGAGAAAGACAAAACAATTAGAGAAACAACTGAACTAACCTATAGATAACTTCAAAACTATTTCATCTCAAATTAGGACAAATGCGGACGAACATTGGCTTGTAACAGAGAAGTATTTATTACTGTTTGACTTACAGCTTGATAATATTTATTTTGGCATTGAAAAACAGCTTTCAATGTTACTCACCCTTGCAGTTGGTTTAAAGTGTCTAAGCAGGAAAAGCAAGATTTCACAATCTGAGATCATACAAGGTAATTGGAAATTGGTTTATCATTATTAAAATTATTTTCTTTTGTAAAAATAAAGAGTCATGCTGGATATTTAAACTCAGGATTTTAATCTAGGTTTTGTTTTAGGACACTTGGTATGATTAGAGATAATGCTGAGCAGTGCAAAAGGGCTTGTGAAGCTCAAAAAAAAAATGTAAACTCTTTGCTGCAGCCTTCAAGAATTGTGTACAAAATTTTTTGTTAGATATACTACATGATACACCTGTTTCAGAAATCCTCTCTCTGATTGAGTTTCACCTCTTTTCTGGAAATACAAACCGTTTATATAACATAGATGTTAATTGAAAATGTTACGATGAGTTATTGTTTATAACGGTAGACATGCAGATTTCAAAATTTATTTGGAGATTTGTGTTTTTAGAAGGCTCACATATGCTTTTTATTAGTCTTTTGTTTCAAATTTATCTCATAATAAAATTAATCTTCTATTTAAAAGTCAAATGTATGGAAATAGAACATGTTCACATATCAAGTCTCAATATGGTTTCATGTGTCTTGGAAAATAATTTAAAATAAAAAAAAATCTATAGCTTTCAAGCAACCTTATAAAGACATTAAATTTACACAAGGTATTAGAAAAATCAAAATGTCAAAAAAAATGTTTTTATATTTTGTTTAATAACTCAGTAACTATTATTAACATGAGATCAAATAAAAGCTTCGTCTATTGTGAACATTTTGACAGTTTAAAAGATTTTAAAATATGTAATATTCTTGAAATAACTCATGATTAAATAAAATATTTACTACACATATAAGCGAAAGTTCTGGTTTTTTTTGTTTTTACAAAATGCATTTTTTTTTTTTATTTATAAGTGTTATTTACTGAAAGTAGACATCAGTACGGTTTCAGAAAGGTATGAAATGACCCTTGAACCTACTTTCTCTAAGGTGTACTGAATAAAATAGTGAAATATAATAATGTGTTTTATTGGCGTAATTCAGAATTAGCATTATATTAGATTGCGGTAAAGAAGTGAACGTGGAATCCTTGGGTGTTGATTGGGTGGAGTGGTGTAAATATGGTGTGGAATAGATTGAGTGGCATTAAAAAAAATTATTGGTACAGGAAAGTGAAATCAGTCAAAGTTAACATATTAATAAAAAACGAGGGTATTAATAAAAAACAACAAACTATTTGATAAACTAAAATATTCGGTATGGTTATTGATTAATTGTTAGTGACAAAGCCAAATTAGACCAAGAAGAAAATTTGAAAGTGCAAAATTAAGCTTTAAGAGCAATTTTACGAAAAGAATTTACATGGAGTTGAAGCAACGCTGAATAAAATATGTTTCCGATTCTGGATTATCAAAAAAAAAATATTTTTAAAGAATGTGTTTCAATCAACTGATTTGAATTACGCAGGACCTAAGTTTACTAAAACAATAAAGATGGACTTCTAGATGAATCTCTAAGGTCTACGTTTACTATCAACTTGCGCGTTTAGTAAAACAAGTTGCCTTTAAATGAAATAAAATCTAGGCTTTTAAAATAGATTTTAAAGGTTTTTGTATCCCAAAGGGGTTTACCTGATCTTATCATTTTCAAAAAAATTTTAAATTTAAGGAGGCTGTGATAAGCGACAAACAGAGCTTTATTCTATCTACTTTTTCCTGGTGAGGCAGAATTCATACACGATCAGTTACATCTGATAAAGTTAAAATAAAAAAAACAGTTGAAAAAGCTCCTTTTTTTACGAAGAATTAGAAACAATATGCGAAAGTCTGTAAGTAACAATCTACCATTATTTTTACATAAGTGAGGATAATAGTGAAGAAGCTTTAGCATTATACCATTTAAATTTTAATCTAGTGATAGTCCGAAGGGAGAGCAAAGCTCGCCATGCATTGGGGCCCCAGTTTTTGCAATTTTTTAGGGGCTTCTTTTTTTTTCACCATAAAATAAAAACAAAATACAATAAAAAATAAAACTTTACTTTCTATTTAATAATTAAAAAGTTACGGTAAAAAGAAAAACGATTAAAAGGCGTTAACGCCAATCTTTACCGACTATTTTTGTTGTTGCGGGTGCCCAACAAATAAACTTAGTTTTAGTATTTGTGAGACCATATCTTCTTATAGGAGATTAAATAATCTAAGTTTATTTGCTAGTTATAATCTGCGGTCCATGGACCCCTGATGAGCACAAGGTGCGCTCTTTAGGGGCCATGTAGAAGGCGCGAATTTCAAAAAAGTTACAGTGGAATTTCAATTTTTTGAATCGAAAATTTTTTAAAAATAATAAAAGGAAGGGTGGGGGGAATTTTATTCCAGATCTATTAAACAAAGGAGGTGGTTTATCTTAATAAACGGGTGGGAGTTTTTTTACAAAACACAAATAAACAACTTAACTCCAGTGTGGCTTGCGGTCATTTTATTTACAGCTGTTTTAATACTATTCAATAGAATTTAATATGCTTACATAAGTTTGAGAAACTAATATGCTTACGTAAGTTTGAGAAATAAACCAAAGCCTAAGTTTTAACAAACCGAAGCTTTTTAAAAGCCAATGGTTTGGATTTTTTTTAGTGACTGATAGATATTTTTTTGAATTTTTTTTTTAAGTTTTTTGATGTTGTTTTTTTGTTGATAACAAAGAAATACTAATAAAGGGAATGGGGGTCTTATTAGGAATGGGGTGGGTGAGAAAAATTTCGGAAAATTAAAAAACGGTTTCCCCTCCCTCGTGTACTAAGCACTTAAAAGTATATAGTTTTTATTAACTAAAGTGTATTTTTGTAGAAAGTAATTTTATTCTTTGTTACAGTTTGTTAATAAATTCAAAAAAAAGAATGTAACAATTCATATGTCAACTTCGGTTTTACTTTTATACGAGATGGAACACGAAGCACAGTGCTTTTTATGTAATAATGCAAGGGCGGACGCAGGTTTTTAATTTACCGCGTCATGTTGTAAGTGACGCAACTACGCCCACAAGGCAAAAGTGACGCAATTACGCCCACAAGGGTGGATTCGGACCATGAAGTAAAGGTGGAAAGGGACAATTTTTTGATTCGTTCTATCCAGACCATCAATTTTCAGATTTAATGATTTTTTAAGCAGGCAAGGGCAAAAAATAGAATTTGCACCACACAATTTTATTCGAATTTCATGCCACTTTGAAACAACCACCCAAATTTACTTACGTTTTTAAACAATGTGTTCAATATCTCAACAAAAAAAAAACATCTAAGGAGGGGGGGGGGGGGTCAATCACTCTAATAGCCTCCCCCTATGTATTCTTTTAAATCTTCCTGCCATTGGGCTGGAGGATTTAAAGGGGTTTTCTTTCTGTTACAGTGAGAAGCTCATATCTTAGTTTTACTTAGAAACTTTTTGTAACAAAAAGTGTTTTTTATTAAAAGAGTATAGAGCTGTAGACTCTTTTCTACCATTTTGGTATGACATATTACAATAACATATAAATATAAAAACCAACAAATTATTGTTTTGCCCAGTTTTAGGGCTCATGAGCATGTCTAGAAACATTTTTTGCTCCAGACATGAACAGAAAAATTAAGAACGGAATAGAGAAAGACACAAATAGATTAGTATATATAGTCAAATAAAATATATATACACATTTATATATATTTTTGTATTACAAAACAATTAAAAAAAGTTATACCAAGTTAAACCTTAACAACAAGAAAGAAAATCATTTTTGATCAAATGAAAAGAAAGGTAACAGTTTTTAAAAGCAATTACAGTAAAAAACTGGTTTAAAAGGCAGAAAAACCTAAGAAAATTATTAGGTTGATTGAGAGAAAATTTATTTAAATTTTTAAATTTTTTTTATTTTATTGCTAAATTAGAAATTTTATTTTATTGCTAAGTTAGAATGATAGAAAGAAATTGTCATTGTCAGAAAGAGAAGGTCAGTGTTTGCCTGAACTATGACCACTAACCATGTAGCTAATCCCAAACAAATATGTGGGGTTACATATAACCCGTCCTTTTAAGGACACCATTGATGTCTAGGCCTTTCAAGGGGTTTCCATGCCTATTTATTAGCTGTTATAGGAACAACAGTGATAATAGAAAATAATTTTTTAATATAAAGTAGTTGGCGTGTGTTAAAATAAGCAGCATAAACACTAATCATTGATGCCAATTCGTCAATTTTTTATAGAAAATCTGTTATTAACATTATCAATAGAAGGAGCGATTTCTTGATGGATATACATTAATGCCAGACCCTTAAATCAATCTTCTGACATTTTTGTTCTTGTGCAGTCTTTAAACAGAAAAACTCCTCTCACATTACGTATCCTTTAGCCATCCTAATATTTTCAAATCCAGGAGATGATATTGATTTACGAGTTAAGAACACATTGTCAGAAATAGTCCCAGAGAGACTTTTCCAATATTTTTTTTCAACGCCATTCAACGCACTGATATTAGGCAAATCATCTATATAAAAATTACAGAACATTTAAAACTGCTGTCTCCAACACAATTGGGTTTTGGGTCTTTTAAGAAAAAAGATAATAATAATAAATGAAATAATTGCTTACCTTTTATATGCAGCCACAGTTTCTGGTTCAAATCTTTTAGATACAGTATTGGGCAAAACATTTGCAACCAACATCGAACAATGCTGAAAAGTGTTCCTAATTTTACATGTCTTAAAAACGAAACGAACTATACTACCACAGCAAACAGTTCAGGAGTCTGGAGTCATAGCATGCCATGACATGAGCAATCATCTGACTGGTGACAGCACACAGGCAGAATTTCGTTGACAAGTGCCATTTTGCAGCGGACAAAACAAGTGCAACTTTTTTGGTTTGTTACATTTTCTTAAGTCTGGTCCGTGTCAACGTCACGGAAGTTTTTTAATAATTAAAGGAAGTATCCAGAAGTTTCCAGAAGCATGCAGAAGCTTCCAGAAGTTTCCAGAAGAAGCATCTGGAAGCATCCAGTAGCATCCAGAAATATCCAGAAACATTCAGAAGCATCCAGACGCATCCAGAAGCTTCCAGAAGCATCGAAAAGAAGCATCTAGAATCTTCCAGAACAGGTTCACACAGGTTCATTTTACTATATAAGAGACATGTAAATTGACATGTAATTCAGTCAGTATATGGAAGTCAATCAGTCAGTATTATCAAGACAGTTTATAGAAGTGAGTTTTATCAAAGTGTTTTATTGAAGAACATCAATACAAGAAGTGAAATACAACAAGTGTTTCATTACATCAATACAGTCCACATCCAACCAAGACGTTGTGTTCCACAGAGCATTATTGTATCATCACAAGGTAAGTGTAACACAGTAAACCTTGAGAAGCGTGATTATTTATTTTTATGATTTTTATGATTTCAAGTGCAAAAATGGCTCCCGACAGTCTTGGATTGGAGATAAGAAAGAAAATTATTGGCGATTACGTAAGTGGAATGTCACAAAAAAGAATTTTGATAAATATCGCGTGAAAAAACGGACCGTATCAAGACTATGTTCCAAATATCGTTCTACGGGGAAATTGGCAGCAGATAACAAAGGTGGAAGACCGCGTTCCACCACTTCTAGATAGGATTCTATGATCGTCAGATCCGTCAAGAAGGATCCCTGGATATCATCAGGCGAGATACAAAAGCAATTAGAGCTGCCTGTATCGGACCGAACAATCAGACGACGTGCTGTTAAAGCCGGATTGTTTTCTGCAAAGAAACCGCTGATTTCACTAAAAAACCAGAAGAAAAGACTCCTGTTTGCTTCATCTCATATTGACTGGAATGTGCAGAAATGGCGTATTGTCCTGTTCAGCGATGAATCGAAGTTCAACATCATTGAGAGCGATGGCATTTGCCGTGTACGTCGACCGGCCGGAAAACGCCTCGATTTACGTTACTGAATTAGACCGTGAAGCATGGTGGAGGCAATGTAATGGTCTGGGGGTGTTTTTCTGCAAACGGTCTAGGTCTAATACAACGAAACGATGGAATAATGGACCGTTTCATGAATAAAAATATCCTGAAAGATGTTATGTTACCTCATGCTGAATGGAATACGCCAATAAAATGGGTTTTTCAGCAAGACAACGATCCGAAACACACCGCAAAAGTAGTCAAGCAGTAGTTTCAAGATAACCACCTATCGGTGATGGATTGGCCGCCTCAATCTCCGGATCTCAACCCTATCGAGAACCTGTGGGAGATCGTCAACCGCAGAATTAATCGTGAAGGTGTTCGTAATAAGGATCAACTGAACAAATCCAAAAGGCTTGGGCAGCGATTTCACAAAGTTTCATTGATCACCTGATCGAATCTATGCCTCGAAGATGCAAGGCTGTGATCGACAACAAAGGATTCGCCACGAAATATTGATAGCGAAATACAGCTTGGTCAACATTTTGTCGAGTTGCACTTGTTTTGTCCAGATGGAAATCAACTTTTTTTAATACTTTTGATTAATTTATTAATTTTCGTGTGCAAATAATGAACTTTGTGATAAAACTTGAAGAACTTTGTCTCTAAACAGTTACATAGTTATTTCTCTAAATTGAAAAAATGCAGCACTTTTATATAAAGAAACTAAATTAGCATTATTTGGTTGCACTCGTTTTGTCCGATACTGTATAGATAAAAATACATAATCTATAAGAAGAATAGTTACAGCTCTTTTGAGGTATTGTGAAACAGACTCTGATGGAACATTAGAACAATTTTTTTTGAATAAAATTGGTTCTTGGTTTCGAAACCAAAATTTCAGTTTCACTTGAAAGCAAACATGATGCTTTGAAACAGCTATTTTGAAAATTATATATATCATTTCTGATGGAAACGTATTTATTTTACAGAGCTGTAATAAGGTGCAAACCGTCTAAGACATCATAAGTTTTTGATTGCAGTAACTGAGTTACAGGTAAAGTAAAATCAAAGACACGTGTTGTCATAACTAAAGTAAATATGAATTGATGAAGTGCTAATGAAGTTTTAAAAAGTAGAAGATTTATTTTGCGTGTCTTTGTTAACATAATTCTAAGGAGAAGCCATGAAACATAAAGCATAGAAAATTGATAAATAATATTCAAAAAAAGTGTTTAAATCATCTTTACGCTTGATCCATCTAGTTCTACAAGCATCCTTTTTTATGCGTTTGAGGTTCAAGCTCTAAAACTTTGTCTATTTTCTGAATAATTAAAAAAATAAGAAAGTTTAAGAAAAAAATAAGAAAAAATCTCTGATTGCCATTCCAGAGGATTTTTTTTTGTTAATATATTTATATATAATTAATATAGTTGTATAGAGCTTAAAAAAGACTTAAAAAATGAGGGGTCTTTTAACTTTAAAAGTTAATTAGATCCAAAGTTATTCCATTTTTTGTGCTGGAAAATCATGAATAAATTTTAAAAAGGTTCCCCATTCCATTAGATTCCTTATCCGTTTTTTAATCTAAATGTAAATTTTTAACAAATTTGATGTGTTTTGGTACTTGGGAAATCTTACCTTAACAAAAACTACTTTCGAAAAAACGTGTCCCGGGGCAAGTTTTTTTATCAAGAGCTGTCTTAAGACATGAATAGTATATAAAAGAACCCATATTAAACATAGTAATTTCTATAGCATAGAAATTAAATGATCAATTAGTTGACTCAACTTCTTTCTAACCATATATAGACCAGATATGGTTAAAAAGAAGTTGCGTCAAACTAATTGATGCAAAAAACCTCAAGATTCTAGCTTTATTATAAAAAAAAAATAAGTACTTATCTGTTTATGAATCATGTAATGTCCAATTAGTCTCAAAGATTATTGATAAAGTTCGTGAACTTTCTAATTTTTAAACTGAACTTAAGTTAATTCTTTAGAACGACTGAACTTAAGTTCAGTTATGGCTATGACAAACTGTATACAGAATTTATAATGAGAACCTGAGCAGAAAGACCATTTATATAACCAGAGAAAGAACTGGCTTCATTATATCCTTAACCCCTACAGTTTTTTATACCTAGATTCAATTTGCTTACGCAATTAACACAGATTAACTTATTGTATTAAAATATAAAAAGAACATATTTTCGAAGAAAAAGTAAAGTGTCTTATCTCACAGCAATACAATGCTTTTTATTGTTATTTAAATAAGACGGGATACAAACTTCTGTCATATATTTATTCTTGTTGTGCTGTCAACAATACGACTTAAAAGATCTTCATTAGTAACCATTTTGTTATTGGTAATAATAAATTTATCCAATAAAGTTTCACAAAACATTTTTACAAGATCATCAATATACAAAATCCTCAAACAAGATTGTCGGTTTTTAATATTTTTAGGACATCTTCAATTAAGTTTTAGCTATGCTTAGACATTAAAATTGAAAAACTTTCTATCACGATTTAAAGGAAATATTTTGTTGATAGAAGTATATTTGCAACCAATCTGCAAATGCTGCAAAGTATAGTTTACAATACAATTTTAAAAAAAAGTTTTATTGTTAAACGAATCAGGTTGGGTCGATACCTTTTCCCAGTGAGTAAATCCAGGTTTCGCATTTTTTGTAAAATCAAGACTCGAATTGTTTAAATTTATTTATATCATTTACACCCATTTTCTTATAATAATTTGCGATAGATAGATAATTTAATAGGTTTATTATATTGAATAATTCCATTTAATATAATTCTAATAACTTATACCCTATTAAAAATGAATTCGATATTCAAACATTTATTATATTCGGATCGAATTTATTATAATCTGATGGTTGAAAAAGTTTCAACCATCAGATTGATACTTTTAACAATTACCTTATCCAATTTTCTCATATCTTGCAAAGTATAATTTACATCATCAAGTTTTATAAAACAATTTTCTCATATACTGCAAAATAAAGTTTAAGTGCAATTTTTTTTTAAACATTTTTTGTAACCTCTGCGAAGCATAGTTTTTCTGTGAACTTTTTCTTAAGTGTATTTTCTAACAAAATATAACAAAAATATAAAGATCGGCAGTTAGGATTAAGCGGGTGTTGGACGTATTAATACCAATATTTATATATATATATATTTTTTACCCCGTCAGTTGCAGCACTTGCCCGGGTTTAAATACGCCTCTGATAAAATGTTTCTTAATGGTGTGAAGCCAAAAAAACTGTCAGAACATCTTAAACACTTACTACCCAAGAATCCCATTCTACAATGTTGATGCTTTTGTGTTAAAAAAAGTTTAATTGGAAAAAAACCGGCTCTTTACCCAAACGAAGTTTTACTACAACACAAAAAATGTTTAAAACATTATACAAAGTTGCATATTGAATTGACCTATAAAAAGCCGTTATTCAAAAATCAAAGTTATCATGTCATAAGAAGTTGCAAAAAAAAAAGAAGATTTTTTCAAAACAAATTATTTTAAACAAATATAGAAAAAATTGAATTCGACTGAAATAGAGCCCTTTGTTTTTAAATGTTTCGTAGAAACGTAGGCATAATTAGTTATAAATATGCATAATAATTAGTTATAAATATGCATAATAATTAGTTATAAATATGCGTAATAATTAGTTATAAATATGCATAATAATTAGTTATAAATATGCAAAATAACTAGAGTATATTTTTTATCATTTGAATTTTAAAATAAAGCGCGTGTTTCGAGACAGTGGCGTCGCTGAGGTTGATGTCACCAGGAGCGGTAAACTTTTGGTGTCACCCCTATAGACTGAAAAAACTAAAAAAATGTTCTCTATATCTAAAAATTAAAAAAAAAAAAATTCTTTATCGCAATTTTCAAGGAAAATTGGTCATCCTTGATGACAAGTCTTACTTAACGCTGTTGCACTTGACAATCAACGGAAACAGCAACAAACTTCTCTTTTTGGCAGAGAAAAGATACCACCGAGCAAAGACTATCGCAAAAAAAGCAAGTTTGAACCTACGGTGTTTGTCTGGCTGGCATTTTTTGACTATATTTCCGACCCACTTTTCGTTCCCAGCGGCCGTGCAGGCAACAAAGCCAAATAGAAAATGGATTGTATCTGGGAAAGATTAATTCATCAACACTCATTATGCCGATGGTAGTTATGTATTTTAGCTATACCTGTCTTTGTCGCATTACGCCACAACTGTAAACGACTGCGATATCTTTTTTGGCAAAAACGATCAAACAAAAAAAAAAAAAAACAGTAGTCACAAATTGATGATAACATCAATTTGTTTAGAAAGATGACGGTACGCATGCCATACCGGAGTGTCGCCTAATCAAGAATTTTACAACTACAAACAAAAACGAAGCTTTGTTCGAAAAAAGTGACCTTAACCTTGTATTTTTACTTTTCTGGTCAACTCTTAGAGTTGGCCGAATCCGAAAAAACAGACTGGTTGAAGACAAGCTCCTCAACATTAGTATATTTTTAAAATACCAAAAAATTATTAATGGAACTCCAATGCAACGTTTTAGTTGTATTACTGCAAGTCGCAGGTTACAATGATTTACGTTTAAAAAAAAACAAGATGTATTGGACAATTATTTTATTTCTATTCCTAAAAAACAAATTGGCGCAATTTGTTGAAAAACTTTAATCTGGTCAGCGAAATTTACTTTTTCTAAAATATTCATTTATATAGTTTTCAATTATTTTCATGAACCTGTAAAAAACGCTGAAAATTTTTACAAAATACTTCAGTTACAATGTTCTTTTATTTTAATAAAAACTATTAACTTTTTTTATTTTAATGAAAATGCAAAAATTTAGAATAAATAGTATTTTAAAGTAAAAAAAAAAAAATCTATATAAAATAATCTATAATATATCACGATTATTAGGGTTTTAAAAATATAATAGCTATTATTTATCCTAGGTAAAAAAAAATATTAAAAAAAAAAATTATTAGGTTAAAGTATATTTTTGTTGCGTATAATTGCATACAAAACAATATCTCGAACATTAGATTCCGATCTTTATCATCGATTTCTAATTTTAGTCACCAATTTTAGATGTATCGAGCAAGCGGTTTTAACATTTTAATATACATACGCTCGTAGTCGTATACGGTGCAAGATATAATACACATATACGCAATCTTGCGCACTCGCACCTAAGATCGCGTATTTGTACCTAAGTTCGAGGAAAAACGAAAAAACTATTTCCATACTTTTATAACGCCATTCATAGAAGATGTAATAAGAAAGTTTTGAGGGGATTTAGTTGTTGCAATATCTGTTATGCAATCATGATGGCCAATAGATGCTTCATCTTTACGAGGACGATCTTCATAGTTTAGGCGACGCTTTTCATATGTCTCGTAGATAACCTCGGTTCCATCAATCATTCGATTGCTAAACATAAAATAACATAAGTTTTTAAAAAAAAAAAATTTTTTTTCGTTAGAATAAGAAAATATACTTACAGTTGTAATCTCCCTAGTCTATAACCAGAAGCAAAGAAGGAAAATTGATAGTATAAATAAGCTATGAACAGGGCTGAAAGGAAAACTGAAAGAGAAATAGCGTACAGGGAGATAGAGTACGCTATTTCTCTAGTACACACTGCATTAAAGCGACGCCTTTCTTAAAAAAGTATTCTCAAATTTTGCAAAAACACAAGGATTTGACTGTTAAAATGTGGCGACGTGTTATTTTCTTAAAGTTTCTAAACAGGACCTAGCCTCACTAGCAGATTTGAGAAAAGCCAAATGAATGTGTAGAAGGAAACCATTTTGAAAAAATTCAAAATGGTTCTTTTCTATAGAAATTTATGAACTTGTCAGATTTTATCAGATTTTTTTTTAATAAATAATAAATTAAAAGTTTCAAAACTAAAGAAAAAGTTAAAAATTGGAAATTTCACTTTCATCCCATAAGCAAAATCATTTCGACAAAAAAAAATTTCACTTTCATCTCATAAGCAAAATTATTTCGACAAAAAAAAACAAAAAAAAAACAAGAATATTTTCAGTTTTTGATGATGTTTTTTGGTTTGATTTGATACGGCGAAGTTAGATATTTTTAGTTTGACGTGAATAATTTGATAAAAATTAAGAACAAGGAGCAATCTACTAACTACAACATGAACTTTTTTTTTTTCAAATTAGGACTTGAAACCAACAATTAAGCCAACTTTTCAGGCTGTAATGGGTGTTATTCTATATTTTTCAGCTCGATCTCTATCAGAAATACTCGGACTTAGCTTCAGTGATCTCATGATTGCCTGATGAAATTTTCTGTTAGCTAGGCGGGATTTAATAGAGCATCCAGGCGTTAAAAGGTCTTTTAACTACAGTGGCGACAGTTGAACAATAGTAATTAAAATCTTTTGCAATTTTCATTATTTATTAAACATTAATTTGTTGAGACATTTTCTCCTAATATTTATTAACCACTTAACAAATTGCAATGAAACTTTCAGCAATTATTAATTATACTATTATAAACTTTATTAGATTATTATTACATACGATTATTATGGTTCCATAATATTACCAACTATTATCATTATCATTGTTCCAAAAGGCTAAAAATTATATCACTGTTAGTGATCAGGTTTTGAAGTGTCCATCAGTAATTTGGAAATTATTTTTAGCTTCTTTAATAAATTCACCTTAATAATATCACCTAGACAACATTTGGTGTTTGTTTCAAGCAACTCTAATAAACCATGTTTATGGGAACCATGGGAACTCTAAGTTTTCATAGCGACATATTTATCAGAAGTTATCTTGAAATTATTTTATTAACAAATAAAGTATATACATACATATATATATATATATATATATATATATATATATATATATATATATATATATATATATATATATATATATATATATAATATATATATATATATATATATATATATATATATATATATATATATATATTTAAACAACTTTAAAAAGTATTCTACACAATAGAGTGCTCAATGTTCTTAAAAGAACAGAGCAATTTTATATTAGTAGAAAATCACTTAACAAAAATTTTTTCCATTTAACACTGTGACTTCATCAGAAATCTTTTTTCTTAATTTAAAAATGAATAAAGTACCAAAAAACTATAAAATACAAAAAACCATCATCATCACCAAGTTCTCTAAACCATTCACTAATATTTGTGGTTTTCAAAGTAACTTTTCTTCTGTTGAGTCTTATCACTTGCAAAGTTCACCAGACCTACTTGCTCTTTGTGAGACTAATTTAAGTTCAGCTGTCTCACCTGTGATCTTAGTGTTGATGGTTATCTTACTTCAATTCGTAAAGACTCCAATAGTCACATGCTTGGTCTAGGCATTTACATTCATAAGAATTCACCCATTTGTCAGGAAATTAGGTTTGAATCCGTAGACTATTATTTTATGTGCTTTCGTTTAGCACCACTTCACTCGCCTATTGCCTTTCTCTTTGTTCTATATCGCTCTCCTTCATCTCAAGACTGCACTCTTGATATTATTTCTGATCAGATTGACCATGCCCTCTTCCTTTATCCATTAGCTAATATTGTTGTTGTTGATTACTTTAATGCTCATCACACTGAATGGCTTGGCTCTAATGTCAGTGACTCTGCAGGCATTAAAACCCACAACTTTAGCCTTTCTTAATCCCTAACTCAAATAGTCAACATTCCAATTCGCTTTCCAGACAACCCAAATCATTTACCTTCTCTACTCGACTTATGTCTTGTTTCTGATACTAGTCAGTGCTCAGTTTCTTCACATTCTCCCTTGGGTGCTTCTGATCACGGTTTGATTTCTCTAAAACTATTATCTCATTCTTCATCATCATCATCTAAACCCTCCTATCATCATACCTCTTACAACTACCTTAAAGCTGACTGAGACTCTTTCTGTGATTTTCTTTGTGATGGCCCTTGGGTAGAAATCTTTTGTCTTCCTGTTGACAAATGTGCTTCTTACATAACTTCGTGGATTCAGACTGGCATGGAATCTTTTATTCTCAATCGACGATTCCAGGTCAAGCCTCACTCTCCTCTATGGTTTTCTTGACACTGTGCTGCTGCGATTGCCAATCGAAGCCGTTACTTCCATATTTATCAGCAAAACAAATCTCCTGAAAACAGACATCTGTTTATTACTACTAGAAACCATTGTAAAAAGGTTTTGTCTAATGCCAAAGCCCGCTCACTCAGGTCATGAAATCTCATATTTCATCACAAAAATTAGACTCGTGACTTCTGGAGAATCTTTAATAGTATCAATAATAAGGGCAAATCTGTAATTCCACCTCTCTTGTTTGGTTTAGACTTTGTCACCTCTCCTAAAAACAAAGCTGAATTGTTTGCTAAAAACTTTTCATAAATATCATCTCTTGATTCCGCTAGTTGCGTTCTACCTGATATAGTTGTCAAACAGGTTGATCCATTGTTTTACATTCGTATCACTCCAGCTTCCTTATCTAAAGTGATTTCCTGCTTAGACTCTTCTATAGCTTGTAGCCCGGACAACATACCTGTCATAGTCTTGCAGAAGTGTTATCCAGAGCTGTCGTCTATACTTTCAAAACTATTCAACATGTGCTTATCAGAGTCTAGTTTTCCAGCCTGCTGGAAAGCGGCATCTGTTATCCATATGTTCAAAAATTCTGAAGAGCGATCTAACTACCATCCCATTAGTCTTCTTCCTATTATAAGCAAGGTTTTTGAATCTTTAAATAACAAACACTTAATCTCTCATCTTGAATCTAATAAGTTACTTTCTGATCATCAATATGGATTTCGATCTTCTCTTTCTACAGCTGATTTGCTAACAGTAATAACAGATAGGTTTTATTGTGCATTAGATAAAGGTGGAGAGGTTAAGGCCATCACTCTTGACATTTTTAAAGCTTTTGATAAAGTTTGGAATGCTGTTTTTTAATTTTATTCTATTCTCTATCTCTATAAATCTTAAATTTGGCCTTGTATGGAATACTATTGCCATATCTGGGGCGGATCTTCTAATGATGCCCTTTCTCTTTTAGAAAAGGTGCAAAAACGCGTTATAAACATAGTTGGACCTGCTCTTGCAGTCAACCTCCAAACATTATCACATCGTTGCTTCTCTTTCTCTTTTCTACAAATACTGTAATGGGCACTGTTCCAAAGAGCTTGCGTCTCTTGTGCCATCTACTAAAATTTATTCTCGTGTTACTCCCCATTCAATTAAGTCTCATCCTTTTTCTGTGACTGTTCCTAAGTGCTCCAAAAACGCTTATTCATCTAGTTTTTTTCCTCGAACATCAGTTCTTTGGAATTCACTTCCTTTATCTTGCTTTCCTGATTCATATAATTTGCAATCCGTTAAATTGTCTGTCAATCATTATCTAGCTCTACAATCTTCATCTTTCTCTTCCAGTAATTTCTAACTCTAATTAGTGGTTGCTTGCAGCCTTGTTGGAAGCGAAGATGTTTCAAATATATATATATATATATATATATATATATATATATATATATATATATATATATATATATATATATATATATATATATATATATACATATAAATATATATATACATATAAATATATATATAAATATATATATATACATATATATATGTATATATATATATATATAAATATATATATACATATAAATATATATATAAATATATATATACATATATATATGTATATATATACATATATATATATATATATATATATGTATATATATATATATATATGTATATGTATATATATATATATATATATATATATATATATATATATATATATATATATATATATATATATATATATATATATATATATATACACATACATACATATACATCCCTAGATGTATACTCAATGCACGAAATAAATAATCGAAGGTAGGCAGTCAATTCAACCGGGTAACACATAGAACTGACTTTTTTAGTGTTTTAATTTTTGTTTCATAATACTTACTGAACTTTGTAAATAAAGAAATAATCTATGCTTTAAAACTATTTCTAATTAAAAATAGTAATTTTAAATTAAATCATTAATTTTTTTAATGAAAAATCACAACAAATTTTAAAGTAATACTTTTAATAGTGTTTGAAATAACATTAGTCTAAAATTTGGTTGTTTCATTTCATTGTTTTCAATTTTCTGACTTTTTAATTTAGGGTTGTTTTTATTTCTTGTTTTGGTAACACTCCATTGAGTATTTTTTTTAAAGTTTATTTAGGTGTCACTCCATTGAGCATTTTATTCTGAAGTTTGTTTAGGTATTACTCCATTGAGTATTTTTTTAAAAGTTTTTTTTAACTAAGTGACACCTAACCTGATTTTGTGAAAATTATAAAATTTGTAAATTTTTAATTTTTGGTTAAATAAATTGTAAATAAAATAATCAGATATCTTTTAACCAGTCAATAACAGCAAGAACTCATTTTATTAGTTCTCAACAATAGTTTTGATCATTTCAGGTGGTTGTTGACTGTTGACCGTCCATTATTTTTGTGCGCTGTGTATACTAATAGGGGTTTTTTTTTCCTTGTAAAAAATAAGGTAAGGAAAAACTAATAAGTAAGGTTAAGAAAAACTGTAAGTTAGGAAAAACTAATAAACCTTGGATGGTTATCTTCCAAGTGGTAGTATTTCATAAACATTCCTGACCTTGGAAAGCAGAAAGGGCATGCTATTATAAAAAGCTGTTTTAACTCTTTCATAATGTCATATAAATACAAAAAAAAGCATTATGAAAACCTGTTTAAACCACGCAAGTGTGTAACCAAGGATATTTAACTTAAAAATGTGTACATACATTGGCCAAAGGTTTTGGCCTGGGCAAACAATTGATTAATATAAAGTAAAGCCTTTTTTCATGTTTTAAAATTTTAAAGGACTTCTTTTTAACTTATTTTAAATCTGGAGTTTAAACTTTTTATGTAAAATTTACACCGATCAAAAAAAAAGTACACCAATCATAATTGTGTGTGTGCGTGTTAGTGATTGCATATACAACAAAAACATAATAATAAAAACTAAATGTTAATATATAGAAAAAAATTACTTGTATATCAGTTGAACATTATCAAGGTTATCAGTTGCTGACCCAACTATAATCCCAGATTGCTCTGGTTCTCGCAAATCCCAATATCGTATTCGTTTATCTGTTCCTGCAGTAATGAAAAATGTTTTTGAACCTTGATGCATAGAACGCATAGTAAGAACAGTATCATTTGATACCTAAGAAAAAGAATTTGAACATTTGAATCTTTTGACACTTAGATCACTTGTTAGATGTGAAAAATAAATATTCTAAATTATAAATGTAACACAATCACAATCTCACAATTACAACCACACAATCACAACCACACAATCACAATCTCACAATAACAATCAAAATCACACAATCTCACAATCACAACCTCACAATCTCACAACCTTTATATGTGAGAGCAATAAAAATTATTTTGGTTTATGTGCAATATATTTACAAAAACAATTCAAATTGAACTCTATTCAGGTTCCCCAAGAAAACTAAAGATGGGTTACTGCCTGAGTAAAAATTTCATACTGCAAACAATAAAATCTGGATGAACTAGATTTATATCTGAAACAATTTCTAAACACAATAGAAGCTTTCATTAGTATCTAAAACAATTTTCTTTCTTAACACAATGGAAGCTTTCATTACTTTGGATGCTTTCTCAAAACTTAATAATTCTTTTATGAATTTTAAGTGAATATATATTTTTTACATTAGGAACCAATAAGACTTTAAATGCCTAAAGTTTAAATAATTTTTAGACAATACAATACATTGAGCACTATCACTATAAATAAAAAAAATTAAACAATGACACAGGTTAAATTGCATTACTAACCATTGTTCTTCTTTTTTAATCAACAGGTTACAGGTTACTGTTACAATGTTTCTTGAGTAATATTTGTGCCTCATGTCATTTTAAAAAACATACTAACTGTACTTTAAAACTTAAAACTATAAACTGAAATCTATTATGGGTATTTTTTTTTCAACATCTTCGCTTTCAAAAAGGCTGCAAGCAACCACTATTAGAGTTGGAAGTTACTGGAAGAGAAAAGATAAAGTTTATAGAGCAAGATAACGATTGACAGACGATTTAAAGGATTGCAAATTATATAAATCAGGAAAGCAAGACGAAGGAAGGGAATTCCAAAGAACTGATGTTTGCTGATAATGCTACCTAATGGTAGCATTATCAGCGAACAATGCCACCTTAGATGTGAGAATATCTGGAGGATCGTTAATGTGAATTTAAAAGAGTTTATAACCAAGGATAGAACCCCTGAAGTTACAGGATATGAAGATAAGTGCTCTCCATCGAGGACAACTTTTATATTATGATTGGAAAGGAAGGATTCAATAATCTTAAAGATGTTACCTTATACACCCTAAAAAGAAAGCTTATGGAGAAGACCAGCATGCCAAACTTTATCAAAAGCTTTAGAAATGGCAAGAGCCATAGTCTTTACCTCTCCAACTCTATCTAATGCACAAAAAAACTATCAGTTATTACTGTTAGCAAACAGGTGTAAAACAAGAAGATCGAAATCCATATTGATGATCAGAAAGTTATTAGATTCAAGATGAGAGATTAAGTATTTGTTAATTAAAGATCCAAAAACCTTGCTTAATAAGATTCAACAGAAGGAAATTTAATTCAAAGAAAACTAATATTAGTGAATGAGAACTCGGTTTAGAGAACTCGGTGATGACAATGGTTTTTTATGTTTTATAGTTTTTGGTACTTTAGTCATTTATAAATTTATTAAAGAACTTGACTTAAAGCATAGATTGTACTCAGTCCACTATTTAATAGACCAAGCAATTGTCTCATAACTATTATTAGTCGTAACAAAGGTCTCCAAATATGGCCTCGATAATGCACACCAAAAGTACGAACCGAGACACCATCCAGGTGCAACATGGCACTGTTAAGACTCTGATATTTAACAGCTGTCAATGGAATCAGCCTCTCTGAGAGCTACCACAGAGTGTGGGAAACCTGACTACCAGCTGTCCTCAGAACCATAAAACTGAGTTTTAGAGCTGTACACTTTTTAAGAGATAATAAAATGAGTTGCCTAGTCATAAAAACAGAGGGCAGAAGCAAAACCAATCCGAGGGTTGATATATATATATATATATTTTTTTGTTGACTTTTTTGAATCTGAGGAGTAAAGAATCAAATATAAATTATAAATAACGCTATGACTTGCTTGTCAACTGTGACAAGCTAAGTCATCAAAACACTAAGCACTTTTTTGTTTTGTTTTAGTTAATTTACCTCCACAAAGGCCTAGAAGGCCACTACAGACAAAGAGGCTACTTAATTGTGGTTATAACCCTCTCTCAACTCTATAAGTCCAAAACACAAACCTTGACGAACACAGTTACTGCGTGGGGAAACATGTTGAGCAGGGTAATACCAGGAACATGGTGGGGATTGAACACGGAATCTCTCAATAATGAAGTAAGCGCTCTACAAATATACCATTACTGCATACTTGCAGATGTAAAGATAAAAAATTTGGTTTGTACAAGCCTTTCAGCTACATACTTACCGAAATTTTCTTTGCTTTATATCAACGACTTTACACTACAGCTAAAAGTTCATTTTTTTAAATTATGTTTTAAAAAACACAACATATTGTTTGTTGTAGCAAAAGTTTAATTGCAGCAATAATTTAATTGCCCGAAAGTTTCTGATTTAACTTTAAGGTTACAGGCTTTCTAAGTATTTATGGTGAGCCACTTTTGACAAACATTAGTGGTTTGCAAGTCTCAAACTTTATATTTTCCTGGCTCAAAATAATTTACAGATTTTCAAGTCTTCTGTTACAATTTTGCTCTTTAACTTTTTTTTTGCTTTCAGTCAACTCCCAACTTTGTTGCAAAAGTTAGAAACAAACATGGTTTTCATTCTTTCAAAGCACTAAAAGTGCCCAACCATTCTGAAACTCAACAAAAAAGTGCAAGAACCCGCGGCAGAAAGTTTTATGACAATTTTATTTCTAAAAATTTCTGTATTATTGAAGACAATGAAACTTATATCAAGTACGATCTTCAACAAACTCCTGGTGCTGTTTATTATATTGCCAAATATAGAGGAAAAGTAGATAAGAAATTTAAATACACAAAACATGACAAGTTCGCTAATATATATTTATATATATGTATATATATATATATGTATATATATATATATATATATATATATATATATGTATATATATATATATATATATATATATATATATGTATATATATATATATATATATATATATATATATATATATATATATATATATATATATATATATATATATATATATTTATTGTAAAAGACCATAAGGTATGTATAAGAACACTTACATCTTTTAAAAACTTAAGGTACAAATTTGTTTGAGATTAGTAAAATTTGTTTTTAAAATGGGTTTTGAAAAAAGTAACTTTATACTCAAAATTTAGATTTAAGTGAAAAAAACTTAAAAATAAAAAAAAACTACATATTTCTTTACATAATTTAAGAAATAATAAAAAATAATTTAAGAAATATTAGGTAACTGTAAAGACAATCTATCTTGTATAGATTCATTATTAATTTTAATTGAACATGTTTAATACAGTAGAAATCTTTTATTAATATAGTTATAGTTTGATATATATTTGTTGTTTTTTAAAATTAGATTTTATTTTAATTTTAATTATAGTTTCATTTTATTCTGACTTTTGTAAAGCATATTTTAAATACTTTTACTTTAGAAAATTATCCAATTACCAGATGAGGTGTCCAAGTCATCCTTGGTTTTTCATTTTTTTGATTTATGGGGTACTGATAAACGAACAAATGTTGATCGAAATGTAGATAAATCCACTGGTACCAAGTCAGTATTTATAAATTTTTATTCATATAAATAAACATTAATATATATGTTGCAATAAATGTTATAAATGTTATAAATATAAAATAATATGTAGGAGGCTGTTTCAAATAATCTAACTGTTTCCATTATTAGGTAACTGTAAAGGTAAAGCACATACACTATCATGTATAATGAACAAACCTGTGAGTGAGATAAAGGAGGATATTGGCTTGCCCATAATGTTTGTCTTTTAGCAGCAGTTTCTAAATCCCACATAGAAACTTCATTATTGCCATGAAAAGATGCAGCAACCCATGAAGACTCTAATGCATGGCAAGCAAGTCGCCTAACACATGCATCTAAACAAATTTTTTGCTTATTCATAATATAAATTTTTAATGTATAAAACAATATTATAAGAATAAAATACAAACACAAGCACACACACACACACGCATATATATATATATATATATATATATATATATATATATATATATATATATATATATATATATATATATATATATATATATATATGTATATACATATAAATTATGTCAGTGAATTCTACAAATAGAGTGTGTATGTATATATATATATATATACACACATATATATATATATATATATATATATATATGTATATATATATATATATATATATGTATGTATATACATATAAATTATGTCAGTGTATTCTACAAATAGAGTGTATATATATATATATATATATATATATATATATATATATATATATATATATATATATATATATATATATATATATATATATTGGGTTGGGGAATGAGTTTGTTTGCTTTTTTTTTAAAAAGGATTATTTAAAGGATTTGTTGTATTGGATTTGATTGTTGGATTATTTGTTGCTGAGCAAAGTATTTGTACTCATAAGACAGTGCCTAATCTGCTCTACAGAACTTGTTTTTTCGAATATTTTTAGTTTTTCCTATTTTCCGGCCTTAGAAATGGAATACCCAGGTGGCAAAAATCAGCATTTTCAACACCTACTTTTCTTTGCTTTTCATTGGCATCAAAAACCAGCTGAAGCCACTCATGACATATGCAACATGTATGGAAAAGGTGTCATAGGTGAGCGCGCAGCACAGAAATGGTTTGCAAAGTTCAAAAACAGCAACTTTGACCTCCAAGACATACCTCGCAGTGGACAACCCACAGAATTCGATTTACGCCATCGAGCAACATGCGGCCATAAACAGCCTTTTTTGTACCAAATTGTCACAGGAGATGAGAAATGGTGCCTGCACAACAATAAAAAACAAAGAAAGGAATGGGTGGCCCCAGGAGACACGCCAATGCTGAGTCAAGCAAGATCTCCACCCAAAAAAGACCATGATCTGCGTTTGGTGAGACTGGGAAAGCATGATACACTGGGAAATACTTGAAAGGAACGCAACGGTCAATAAGGAGCTCTACATTGCCCAACTACGCAGTGTAAATAAGGCTATGCGACTGAAAAGACCTGACCAACACGACCAAGTCATCTTGCTCCATGACAATGTCAGACCCCATGTTGCACAAGTTGTCAAAACCGCACTCTAAGAGCTGGAATGGGAGGTTCTTCAACACCGCTCGTACTCTTCGGACCTTGCGCCAACAGATTATCACCTTTTCTGCTTCTTGTCGAATCAAGTGAGGGGTGTTAATTTCGATGGCAAAGAGGAGCTCAAAAACTGGCTCAACAACTTCTTCGACACCAGACGGGGCAATTTTTGGGGGAGCGGCATCAACAAATTGGTCTAGAGGTGGGAGGAGGTTGTAAACAGCAACGGCGAATACATAATTGATTAATTTATTGTTATAATTATTGTTTTTTTTTTAAACAAAGCTCTTAGAGAAAAACCAAACAAACTTATTCCCCAAGCCAATATATATATATGTATATATATATATATATATATATATATATATATATATATATATATATATATATATATATATGTATATATATATATATATATATATATATATATATGTATATATATATATATATATGTGTGTATATATATATATATATATATTTGGGCGTCCCAGAAAAAAAAAACTTTGAATTTAATATTGTGCACTATGTCAATCCTCCTTATTTGGTCCCAGTAAACCACCATAAAAATATCTTGTCTCAAAGTCACTGTTTAGCGGAAGAAGGTGTTTTAGAAAACACTTGCATATAAATTTTAATGAGTTTTTTACCATTTATTGATTGAAACTACGATAGTATTTAATATTTTTATATTTTATTTTTATCAAATTAACTTAAAGTTAATCATCCAATTCATATATTCTGACTGATATACTTACTGTAACTTTAAAAAAGTTTCATAACTATTTTATTCTTTATTATGATTGCATTGCTTTAAAATGTTTTTTAAATGAAATACTACGAAATACAAAAAAAAAATTAGGTGGCGTAAGAATTAATAAACTTTTTTTGAAAAAAATATATTTCAAAAACAAAAATATATAAAGTTCTTTTATTATCTAAATATTCTTCAAGTCTTGTTTAGTGGCACGTTAACACACCTTCTGTTGGTTGTGGTAAACCACCATCATTGTGTCTTAGAGCGTCTTAGAAATTTGACATTTCTTCTTCTTTCCATGAGAGAATGTCATCTTTTTTTATACCAAGATGGAGAAAAAAGAGATAAGACTCTAAGTGAGACTGTCTGTCTCCTCGTAAAGCTACCAGACTGTGAAACTAAGTAGCTTTGATAGCTTTGAGAGGAGACACACCTGTGTAAAAGGTTCTGGTTATTCTTTGTCAAAGCTCTTCATCTCTGGATCATTATATTTTAACAATTCTACAAGAATATTCATCCACTCTTTCTCCTCTAACCGCTGGTCAGCTAAAGCAAAGATAACACACTGTGGTGTAAAATACCAAGTGGGTAATTCCGCATCAAATCACCCAAAGTTTAGAAAATTTTGAACCATGGGTCTTCAAATTTTTTAAAAACCTCTTTGGCTGTTGCATCTTAAAAAGAAAAGTTAACATATAAAATTTTAGCTAAAAATGTTGAGAGGTTGACACGATACTGCAATTTTAATACTGACCTGGTTTCCTAAAATGACGCGGTTTTCATAACATCTAAAAAAACATTTTTCTTAAAATAATAAGAAATAAAAATGGCAAAAACATGAAAATAAACATATATAATGGTTTTTTGATGCTGAATTCAATAAATGTACTTAAAATGCTCAAATATAAAAGGAACATGCTTAAAAATTAATAAAACAACTAGTTTCTATAAAACAACTTTGGGGCCCAATATCTCAAAACACCCCAATCAAAAAAATTTTTTTTTTGCTGTTAATATTTTCAGCTGTTTATAATCTTACTAGGCACAAAAAATCTAACTGGAAAAACGACTGAAACATACGGAACTTTAATTTCAAAGATGTATCAAATTTTCAATAAGCTATTTTAAAAAACTTTTAAATAGAATTCTGTAAAATATTATATTTAGTTAAAAGACTCCTTAAAAAAACAAAACAATTTTGATATATTTAGGAAGTCTTAATTATATGATAACTTAGTTATTTGAACTTAACAACTGAAAAAAACATCCTGTTTTGTTTTATATAAAAACTGAATTAGTGTGATATGGATGTGCATTTGTTTTTAAAATTTTAACAACTTTTGTAAAAGTTTATAACTAGTTTATAAAAAGTTCAGTTAAAAAACAGCATTCGTAAATTTTATTTAAATTTTAACAAATTAACAATTTGATATATATTTAAATTGTATATATATATAAATATATCTATAAAGAAAATTAACAATATCTATCAGTGTAAAAAATTATACAACAGTGGGATTCTGAAAAGGTTTGAATTATTTCTATATTAAATTTTTTTTTTTACTAAAAATTAAGTAGGAAAAAAGAATTCTCTTTTTTTTAGGAAATACATTTATACAATGTAGTTTATTATAAGATGTGTTCTATTGGGTTAATGACATCAGATGCATGCAAAGGCCAACAAGATGTTATTTGAGAACTTTAAGCAACGAAGAAAAAATAGCTATATCATTACGCTGTAACATTGAACTATCAAACTTAACAACATTATGTGAAAAACATGCTACAAATTATTTGAAAATGTATCCTATATGGCAAAAAGCATGCTGTGATCCATTCAAAAAACATACAAAGAAAATTACAAGTAAGTAAAAGTGGAATTTAAGTATTTTAATATATATATTTTTTTAATTTGTGTTTTCCAAAACATAAACAATGTTTTAAACAATTGTGCAGATAAGCTATATACAACTATACATACAATTATACTATATACAAAATACATAAAGCTATATGCAATTATATATACAATTCAATTACTTTTAGAAAATCTTAGAGTAGTTACGATAAATGAGTCACAAGACATGATGAAAAGTAGCTTAAATATTGCTCCTGGGAAGAAACTTTGCAAACCCTGTAAGCAAAAGATTGCCAAAAAAGCAGATCTTAAAGAAGAGAAGCAAAGTCAGGGTGAACAAGATGAAGATTTTCTAATATCATCATTCAAATCAAAAAGACAGGAGATCAATGAAGAACTTGAAAATTTTAACATATCTCCTCTAAAATCTCATTCAAAGTCATCAAAACATATACTCTCAGAAGGAAAGCGAAAAGTTGCGCGCATCAACGAAATGGTAAGTAACCTTACTAGAAAAACTGAAAGTCAATTCAATGTTCCCTCAAAACTGTGTTATGAACCAAATGACATTAAAAAGAAGGCTGAAAACTTGATAAAAGAAAAAATTCTATGTTCTGACAAAAGGACTATTGTTCAACTGACACTGACACCCCCAAGTTGGTTAATATTAGAAGTACAAAATAACTTTGCAGTTACAGAATACCAAGCAAAAAAGGCTAGACAACTTTTTAATAAAAAAGGATTGTTGGCTATCTCACCTTTGTATAAAGGGAAAGTCTTACAAAAAGAAATAGAAGATTCTGTTAAACTTTTTTATGATTTAAGTGATTTATGTAGAACTATGCCTAGAAAAAAAGATTATGTTAGCATTCAAAAGAACGTCCATAAACAAAAAAAACTGCTTTTGTGTAATTTAAAGGAACTATATTTATTATACAAAGAAAACAATCCAGAAATACAAATAAGTTACTCAAAATTTGCTTTACTTAGACCAAAGTGGTGCATTTTGCCAGGTGCAAGTGGTACACATTCTGTTTGTGTTTGTTCTTATCACCAAAATGCCATATTGCCAGTAGATGCTTTAAATATTGGACTAAAGTATAAGGACTTACTTTCAAAAACCGTTTGCTCAGTAGAAAACAAAGAATGCATGCTTGCACAGTATGATGATTGTCCTGGTAAAGAACCCCTCACCAAATATACTTGTATGAGATTTTTGGAGAATACGAAGATGATTTTGAGATACACTACAAGCAATGGCAAACTACTGACCGTGCAACACTATTAAGTTTAACAGCTGATGTTCCAACGTTTGTTGAACTATTAGCATCTTGTTTTGAAAAGCTACAAGCTCATTCTTTTATTGCTCACTCTCAATCACAGTACCTTAACCAACTGAAACAATATATGGATCAATCAAACATTATCATTATTGGCGACTTTGCTGAAAATTATGCTTTTGTTGTCCAAGATGAAATACAGAGCTATCATTGGAACACCCAACAATGTTCTTTACATCCATTAGTCATATACTTTAAAGATGATAAAGGTGAACTGAAACATATTTCTTACTGTTTTATATCAGATGACATTATACATGATGTAACTTATGTGTACAAAATATTCCAACTAATCATACCAATATTAAAAATAAAATTTTCCAATCTGTCCAAATTATATTTATTCACTGATGGTTGCGCAGGACAGTACAAAAATTGTAAAAGCTTTTACAATCTATGCCAACTAGAGAGCGAATTTTGCCTTAAAATTGAATGGAACTTTTTTGCCACGTCCCACGGAAAGCCACCATGCGATGGGATTGGTGGTACTGTAAAAAGATTAACAGCACAAGAAAGTCTAAAACGACCGTACAGAAACCAAATTCTCACATTAGAAGCTATGTATGAATTTTCTATTGATAAAATCAAAGTTGTTAACTTCATTTACATAAAGGGATTGGATTTACAATTGCAACGTGAAGAGCAAAAAGAAAGGTACACTGGTGTAACAACTCTACCTGGTACTCGTAGCTTTCATCAGTTTACACATCTTGGAGATAACAAGGTTGGGGCAAAGAGGTGTAGTACAGACACTAATTATACAATAATCCACAATCTTAAAAAGAAACAAGACATATCTCAACTTGATACTGTCACTTTAGGTTGTTATGTCGCTGTAGTCTGTGATGATAAGTGGTGGATCGGCATTGTAACTAAAACCAACTTAGAAGAAGTTGATGCTAAAGTTAAGTTTCTTCATCCAAATGGTCCATCAATCTGTTTTAACTGGCCTGAAAGAGACGACTACTGTTTTATTCCAAACACCAACATATTGAAAAAACTATCTGTTCCACAAGCTTGCTCTAGTTCTGGTAGAAACTATGTGTTTGAAAATGCTGAAATAGAGGAAGTACAAGTAAAATGGGAGCAATATTGTAAACTATTACAAACACAGTCAAAATAACTTTCATCTTTGATACCTTTAAAAATCTTGTATATTTAAGTAACTTTTTAAATTACGATTAACTTTATTTTATTTACAAATATTTTTTGGGAATTTCTTGAAAAAGTAATACATCTTTGAAATTAAAGTTCCGTATGTTTTAGTTGTTTTTCCAGTTAGATTTTTTGTGCCTAGTAAGATTATAAACAGCTGAAAATATTAACAGCAAAAAAAAAAATTTTTTTGATGGGGGTGTTTTGAGATATTGGGCCCCAAAGTTGGTTTATAGAAACTAGTTGTTTTATTAATTTTTATGCATGTTCTTTTTATATTTGAGCATTTTAAGTACATTCATTGAATTCAGCATCAAAAAAACATTATATATGTTCATTTTCATGTTTTTGCCATTTTTATTTCCTATTATTTTAAGGAAAATGTTTTTTCAGAGTGTTATGAAAACCGGGTCATTTTGGGAAACCAGGTCAGTATTAAAATTGCAGTATCTTGTCAACCGCTAAACTTTTTTAGCTGAAATTTTGCATGCAATATTTTTTTATAATTAGGAATAGGAATTCATGTGTCAAAATATAACACAAAAGGAAGATACATGGTTCAATGGACTGGGTGATTTGATGTGGAATTGCCCAAGTGTGTCTGAGAATAATTAAATTAAGAGCTTTTCCAATCTTTCCACACTTCTTGGTGAAAAGTGGATCTATCATGATCTGAAATGAAATCTTTAATGCTCTAAGATCATTGGATGGAGCCTAAGCTGCCATTGGGCTCTTCAGAAAGAATAAATGGTGAAAGATCATTATATATTCTGTTGCATCCTGCATCATCTCAATCTTATTGATAATGAGTTGCTTGTTATAATTCTTGGTCATTTACATTTGCTAATAGATACAATGAATCAACCATAAATCTTGCTTCATGATGTGCACCTGGTTGGAGAAACCTGAAGTTCAATAAATCTGCTCTGAGGTAAAAAGCTACCAGTTGACATAAAGAGTTGTAATCACCTCTGTCAAAAATATTTGTTTTAGGAGCTGTTGTGCAGAACTGCATTGTTTCATTTGCAAGATTGTAAAAGAGGGTTCCAAGAACAAACTCAGGTCTCTTCCAATCATATTTCTCAATGTTGGTCAATGTATTCATACTTTTTTCAATCTTAGGCCAAAGATCTTAATGTTTTTTGTATAAGGATCGACTGGATCCCTTTGTTTCTCCCTGTAAAGCGTGTACACGAAATAAATGTGAAAGAATAAGCACGTCATTTTTTTCAGTGGTTGTATTAAAATCTTTTGAATTGTTTTGTATTTTGTTTACAACGTGTTGTGGTTTCAAAAAAATATGTTAGTTTTTGGATTTAACTTGAAATTAGTTTTAAAAATGAAGAAAGAAGAAGAGGTAAGAGAAAAAATTATGGACAAATATTTACAAAATCCTATTAGTAGCTACAATTCGATAGCAAAATTGTTGCAAATACAATTTGAAAATATATGGAATTTCTCATAGTTTTGTTGCAAAAGTTAGAAACAAGCATGGTTTTAATTTTTTCAAAGCACAAAAAGTGCCCAACCGCTCTGAAAGTCTATATCAAGTACGATCATCAACAAATTCCTGGTGCTGTTTATTATATTGCCAAATATAGAGGAAAAGCAGATAAGAAATTTAAATACACAAAACATGACAAGTTCGCTAAAAAAGCTTTGATTTGGCAAGCTATTAGAAGTGTGGCAAAAAATCAGCCCTTATATTTCTCAGTCCACACTTTCTGGTCAAACATATGTTAAAGAATGTTTACAAAAACGCTTTTTACCTCTCATTAAATCACACAATAACAGATCTGTGTTCTGGCCTGATTTAGTTTCAATTTATTAGTGTAAACTAGCTATGGAATGGTATAAAAAGAATAATGTGAAATTTGTGCCTAAAACAGAAAATCCTCCAAACTGCCCATAATTGAGAGTTATTGAAATGTACTGGGCTATTATTAAAAGAATGAAAAAAAAACAAAAAAGCTTTTCAGAAACATTAAAGATATCAAAATATCATTTAAAAAAGTATCAAATAATTTTGATTCTTATTCTGTGCGCAAGCTTATGGGTACCACTAAAGCAAAAGCTCGAAATTTTATTAGATTCCCACAGGAATAATTATCTTTTTTTTTTAATGTTTGATCTTCTTATATTATTGTATTGCTTGGTTCGAAATAAAAATTGAGGAGCACTATTTTTTAGTTGTTTTTCTACTTTCACATTTATTTCGTGTACACGCTTGAATACCATCAGAACATGATGAACATGTAGTTATTATCATTTTTTGTCATTACTCTCAGAAAAAACGAAAAGAAAAAAATGCCTGTAATTTATATAGTAAAGCATCTATATAAATTACAGGCATTACTATATAAATGTAATTTATATAGTAAAGCAATTCTTTGGCTAATGTCTGCACATTAGCCAAAGAATTGGACAAGTTAGAGAGTAATCTACAATATTTCTAATTGCACCATTATGTTTTCTGGTGTTTGAGCAAGTTGTGTCAGCACAACAAGCTATGATCTGGTCTGTTAAGTCATAATATTCTACAAGACTTTGGAGGAGGGTACTTCAAGTATTCCCAGAAGAAAGTCAAGTAAGCCGGTCTCTGGAGAAGAAAACGCTTATTGCCAATCTTTCTACTGTTTCCGAAATCTTGACCTCCATCCTGTAATGTTTGACCAACTTTGTGCCAAAGTGAAGAACAAGTTTTAAACCCGTTATGTTATCCAGGTTCTGCTCTCTTACTATTAGTGCTTCATTCTTTATAATTTCATATTCTTTTCTTGCCATCTCAACTTCGAAATATTCACATGTCAATATCTACTCCCGTAGCTTGAAATAAGGAAGACAACATTGCTGTTTCAGCTCTCATGTTAACTTGATACCTAAAAAACAAACAGAGGATTGTCATTTTTTAAATTATGTAACATTTAAGTTGTTTTAACTTTTTAAGTTTTACCTTTCTTTTTTTTTTTTACTTGTAATATACTTCACTTTTTTATACATAAACTTATTTACTTTGTCATAAATGAAATCCACTTATCTAACACATCATTCAGACTGATTTGAAGACAAATCTTGGTTGAATCATACAACTTTCTTTTCTTTGCAGTTGGAGTTTCAAAGTTCGAATCATAATCTTTTCCACTACACCCACTGGAGAAATCCTGCTCAAAATTTCCTTAAGCTTCTTTTTCAGCTGCTTTTTCCAGTAATTGGCTTTCTTTTTTTGCCCAACAATTGCTCTTAGTATCTCCTCATGTTGCCTTTTTTCTATCATCTTCCTCAGCAGGTTTTTCATTTTTTCCTCACCTTCAGCAACTACTTCAGCAAATGTTTTGTCATATTTGTTGGATATCTTGACCATGTCCCCTTTCAAACATCTCTTCAAAAAAATTGAATCCTCCTTTACAGCCTCTTTACTCCATCTAGGATCCTGGCTAATTAACTTAAAAATATCTTCCTTGTGTATAGGAAACAAAACACTAGCTTTGTCTAAGAACTCTTGAGTATGTTGGCTCATGGTTACTTTATTCATATTTAAGGTTCTCATATTCATAACTTTAATATGCTGGGTATACAGAGCAATGATTCTATTCCTAAATTTAAAAGTTACAATATTTAAAAAATGTCAACATTTTAAAATATAGTATAAAAACTTATATGTAAATATATTGCACAGATAAATATGTTTCACAAAATACTTAATTTTTATGACAAAAGTTTTTTCACTGACTTAATCGACTGTTCACTGATGATAAAATTTTCATCAAAGCCTGTCTTGTTCAAAATGTTAATCAGCTTCCTTATGATGCATACATTTGATAGCTAGCCTGTACTCCCCAGAGGACATCCAATTCTGGATGACAATGTTTTGATTGCAGTTGCATGACTCCGGTTAATCTAGTAAATTCAAAAACAAACTTCCTCACCGGTTGGAAGTCTATTTAGAGAAAATATCTGGAGAGAGCACCCCAACAGATAAAGAATTCAATTTTCCAATGGTTTTTCCAACATGCCCTGTATTAGCCATATTTGATATTATTTTCTATATTATAAAATACAACAGAATTGATAACAAAATAGACAGTGTTTTTATATTCTACATATATGTAAAAATTGTCATTCAGAAATTAAATTTATTTTACTCAAATTATAATTAAGTAGCAGTATACAATATATACATATATATATATATATATATATACATATTTTTTCATATATTAAAACTATTAGCACTAGAGGCCTTTCAAATAATTATCAGTAGTGCTGTTTTTGGTATTATTGCAAGATATTTGTATTAAAAACAAAATTAATTTAATTTTCATATTGTTGCTATGGGTAACTATTGATTGCGAAGGATTAAATTGTAATTATAGACAGGAAATATCAATTAAATGTATCATGTTTTTGTTTGTGCAAATGGTTTTCATATGATAACAAAAAACTTTCATTGTTAAGCTCAAGAAAGATAAAAAGTTGGAAAAAAGGTTCAATTACACTTTTGTGGGCACGTTGACAAGTATAATGATATAATGACAAGTATTATAGTTCTTATAATGAAAGAATTAAAAATGTTTTTCCTAATATTCACCCGGTACTAGCTTTTAAACAACCTCCTAACTTACTAAGAAGACCTCTTCAAATATTGAAGTAACTAGAAAGAAGATTGGCATATTCAAATGCAAAGATATTCGGTGCAAAATTTGCAAACTATACCTTCAAGAAGTAGATAAGCTTAAAACATCTAACGGTACTATTTGGAAAATGAAAAGTCACATTATTCATTTTAAATTACTTCTTTTTATGGAGACATTAATAATAATTATATTATTTAACTATTAGTATTATTTGGAGACCAATAGATAATAGGTCTCATCATCAGACTATGAAACTAAATATTTTTACAAAAAAGTGTTTAAAAAAACTCGTTAAAGAAAACATTATATTGACGTCAATTTTTAATTTGAATAAAATGCCTCATTGATTTCTAAAAATCTATGTTTAGATATTGACCATTGTCATTGGCATTGGGTCGCGTGGGCTAGTTTATTGGTGCTGTATCTCCAAAGCTTCCCTAATTTTTTATTCAAATTTATTAGAAATTAATGCTAAAACTTTGACACCAGTCCAGTAAATATTTCCCTGACAAAATTTTTTTATAGTTTGATACACCAGAATTATTCTATTTCCCGTCCTGAATTGATTTTTAATGTTGTAAAAATCGTGTGGACATTTTCAAACCAGTTTCACATATGATTTACAGCAACTACAAGTTTATAAACACCTATATATATATATATATATATATATATATATATATATAATATATATATATATATATACTTATATTTAAGTATATATATATATATATATATATATATATATATATATATATATATATATATATATATATATATATATATATATATATATATATACTTAAATATGGAGTTTTCTTCTTGTTTCAAAGTTACTTAGCTCAAACATCAAAAAAAGTTGTCTACAGCCTTGCCCTGGATCCATCACTGCACGGCATTGAATACTTTTTTTATTGACGAAATAAAATTAAAAAAAAATAGTTTTGATTTTTTTAAATTCTTTATTAACAACCCTGCTATTTCGTCATTTCACACAAAAATCTTTACTTTGTACTTTGTATGCCTTTTACAAAAGATTGATTTTTGAATTCTTTAACAAAAATTGAAGACACGACAGTGTTTTGTTGGTGTAGACACTATAGTGTTTTTTTGATGTGTAGACACTATAGTGTTTTGTTGATTTTTTGATTAGCCATAATGTTTTCAAAATTATATTATCTTGAGTTTGTTTGTCATAAAAATTTTGATGTTTAATTTTTAAGCTTTTAAAAGAAATACCAAGGTTAAGAAGACAGCAAATATTTATCCCCATAAAGCCGAAGACTGTTCGACAATTGATGTTTTGAAATTCATAGCAGAATGGGACTTCATTATGTCTCTCCCAATACTCTCACTAAGCCCACAACTATTTCTTACTATTTTTGTGTCTGTGGCTTCGTGTGAGAAGAGACTTTTAAAATTGAAACTTATAAAGAACTACCCAGTAAACACAGATTGGTTCAGAATTGGTCAATATTTAGTCGAAAAATGGATAAAACGTTTAGCGACCTATTATTGACTAAAAACCGACGCTTGATTTGAGATGCATTTCAAACTTTTATATATATACGTTTACTAAACGTCGATCTAACGTTTAGAATATCGACTTACATTAATTAATATTGTAAACCTTTCATCGACCTTAATTAAACATAAACATTTATGGATTTAAAATCTACGCTTTATATCTTTTAATATATATGTTTATTAAACGTCGATCAAACGTTTACAAGATTGACTAATATAAGTCGTTATTCTAAACGTTTGATGACGTTTAATAAACGTTTATTATGTTATAATATAGTAATATAGCCATTGGTCAGAAGACTCGCATAACAGCTTAAGTCACGCGGTTTAAATAGGCATAATTAAAACGAAACAAAAAGCTTTTAAAAAATTATTTTTTATTGGCTAAATAATTAAATTAGACTTAAATGCGTTTTCAAGATTCACTTCCTTACAACAACTAAAAGCAAAACGACTGATAAATAAATGATAAACGAGTATCGAATGCGCCATTTTAGTTCATGGAAGCTAAAAAACTCTTATCGCGACAATCTTACCTTCCTAAATGCCTACAAATCAATGGACTCCGATGTTTTGGAAATTATTGATGGAAACATTGACACAGTTAAAAAATATGAGTTGCTGGTCTCTCGTTATGAAAGTCCTGCTGGAAGAACTTTTTTTGTAAGTTTTATAAACAGTTTAAAGCAAGACTATTTAAAGATTTCCAAAAAAAATAGTAATTTCGAAGATAAAGATCTTTTTTTATACTTTTTTAATTCTATAATTATAAGTTTAGTTCTTTTAGATAAATCATAATCATTATTTAAAATAATATCTGTTGCTTCTTTAAATGGTACAGATAACAAACAAAGATACAGAAGGTTTACAACATCATAAGATACTTTTACCTCAGTAAATGTTATACTCCAGGACTTTTTTTTTTCAACCGATGCATACAAATTTTTTAATCTTATTACATTTTTATCAAGTGTCGGTTGTACAATTTTCAAATTAATATTCGGATATATTATAACTTGGTGTTGCTATAATTGAGACAACAATTTTCTTTGGATAGCCTTTATCTGGCTTGTGTACTTATATTGCGCTGTACATGCAAGAAGGTAAAAAATCACTTGGATAAAGATGCTTGTATTCACTTGGTAAATCAATTTTTTAATAGAGTTCTCTAAATGTGGTGTGAAACATTTGGGTAACTTTTAGTGAAGGATCATTTGTAATTATTATTGTAGTTCCTATTCTTTTTTTTAAGAGCAAATCTGAAGCTTTGATTTAAACCTTTAAAGTGCATTTATCAAAAGGATAAATTTGTATGTTTTTGTTGATTGTAATTTCTCTAATTGCTGTTCTTTGAAGGAAGTAAGGATGGAATGAAGGCTAAGGTTAAGGCAAAACCACCTTTTTGGTGGTTTTGCCTTTATTTTGTACAGGAAATATATATATGGTAAATGCTTCTGAATGTCTCCATAAACAGAAGAAATTTAAAATTATATATATATATATATATATGCGAATCATCCCCCTCAAATCTTAAATATACTCGAATCATCCTCCTCAAATCTTAAAAAAAATTCCTATTTCAATTAACAATAGACTAAACCAAAACTCCTCTAATGAATATATTTTTAACTCCTACAAACACATGTTCGAAGATGCTCTTAAAAAAAACCGGATTTAAAAATTTCGAGCTAAAATTATAAAAAACAAAGTTGATTTTTTTTCATTCTTGGCAAAAAAAACAATCTGACACATTATCACAAGAAGCAGTGGATTCCCGTCCATGTAGCAGCTATACTCTGGATTTGTTGATTGGTGATTTATTTTTCCTAGCAAAAAATTAGCTCAGTAGGTTTAAGTATATCCTACCAATCCTGTGGACTGGATACTTTAATATAATTGATTCTTTGAGTTCATGGCAACAAATCAGCAAAAAATAGATGTTAATGCAACTGACTTTTTATGGTCCAAATCTTGTGACAATGCAGGAACTTTGCAACATGCTTTAAAAGAGTTATTTTTTTCAAACTAGTAAAAGTAGGGTAAAAAGAACTAGTAAAAGAAACTCGATTGGATGGTATGATGATAAGATTAACACCTTGCTTACCATGCTTCTTTTTTAGGAAAACTAAAAGTTCTCTAGTAAGCAATGATTTTGCATCTAGAAAGTTGCTCATAAGGCAATCAGTGAGCATGAGTAATCTGCTGAACATAATAATCCTATGTTATATCTTAATGTCTATCTTTTCGTTTTTTTTTTTTTTTTTAAAATCTTTATCTTTGTGAATGTGAATTCCACAACAGATCTGCTGTTATTAAGTTATATTGGAGAAAGGTCCTTTTCAACTTTAAAAAGGGTGAAGAATTGCTACAGTTTTACATTTTTACACGAAATTAGCGTAAAAAGGTATTACTGATCATTTTGCTGATTTAAAAGCTGAGGCAAGATATCTAAATAGTTAATCTACTTAATAATGTAATAAAGTAACCTAGATGAAAACTATAAAATCTTAAGAAATATCTATGTTTTGCTTTACCCTACTAAATTGTTGTAACTTTTATGCAAAATATAAAGATCTGATTGTCATTTGCTTATTCTTTGAAAACTAATTATTTGTTTGTAAAAAAGTAACATTTTTAATATTTAAAAATTAACATAAGCCACAAAAAGCAATATAAAAAAATCGTGTTAAAGTACTAACATATTTTTTGGGACAGAAGATGAGAAGAATAATGAATAATTAGAAAAATTAGCCTGACTTGCAACACTACACTGCAGATTAGACAAATAGCCTGACTTGCAGCACTACACTGCAAGTCAGGTTATTTGTCAGTCGATGTAAGTACTGAAGCCCCCGCCAGCAGGCTATTTTAGTATGATGCAACACTGCTCACCTAAATCAGCAGTATAAGATATATATATATATATATATATATATATATATATATATATATATATATATATTTATTTATATATATATATATATATATATATATATATATATATATATATATATTTATTTATATATATATATATATATATATATATATATATATATATATATATATATATATATATATATATATATATATATATATATATATTATCAGAAAGGTTCCTGATGAAACTACTGATGGTGAAACAACTTGTTGAAGAAAATTAGATAAGTATTTTACTAATTTATTTTTGCTCTGTTTTTTAAGAACATTGAGCACTCTATTTGTAGAATACACAAGCATAATTTAAGTATATATATTTTTTGTTAATTCACCTCCCCAAGGCTGAGATGACCACTTAAGACAAGCAGGCTCCTTAATTGTGGCTATATCCCTCTCTCAACTCTATAACTCCGAGACACACACCTTGATGAACAAGCCCCCTGCGCAGAGAAACAAGTTGAGCGCAGTACCACCAGGGACATTGTGGGGATCGAACTCGGAACCTCTCTCAGTTATTTTAATTAAGTTACATTGTTGATAAAATCGACAATCAAACAATAAAAACAAAATTATTTACGTCAGGATTTTAAAATTGCCCATAAATTTTCAATGGGTTAAGGTCCGGACTTTGTGGCGGCCATTTAAGGATGTTAACTTTACTTTTTTTTGAGGAACTGTTGTGCCACTTTGCTGATGTGTTTTGATTCGTTGTCTTGTTGAAAAAAGAATTTGCAATCTAAATTCAATTCTTTAGCTGATTGACATAAATTTTTGAAGGCAAATCAACATACAATTGTCCTGTCATTATACCTTCAACATTCACCAGTAATCCCACACCATTTGAAGCAAAGCATCCCAAACCATAATTGAGCCACCTCCATGCTTGACAGTTTTTTAAAAATTTCTTTCTAAGAGTGCATCAAAAGGTCTGCACCAAACTCTTTGTCATTGTTTAAAGCCAAATATTTGACATTTACTCACATCCGACCATAACACTGAGTTCCAAAATGCTTCACCCTTGTTAATATGCAGTTTTGCAAACGCTAAACGTTTTTTTTTGCTTAGACCACTAATGAAGGATTTACTTTTCTGAAGACAGTTTATTAAACCACTTGAATTAAGTCTTTTCTGTACAGTTCGACTGGAAACATTTAATTTAAGATTTTCAACAATCTGTCTTGAGGCTTTTTGTTGAATTTTTTTTTGCTATCCATGCAATTAGCATATCATTTCGTGTTGAAGTCTTACCTGGGCGACCACATCTTTTCTGATTTTTAACAGAACCAGTTGTTTCATATTTTATACACATCTTTCTAAAACCACTTATTGATATTTGATATTTTTCAGCACATTGCTTGTAAGTTAGGTCTTTTTTTCAATCAGAAATGAGCCGAGATCTGATGTCCAATGAATAATTTTGATGATAAACCATTATTATTATTAGTTTTACTTTTTCTAAAAATAAATTCCAAAAAATAGTTTAAAATGCTTATTTTTAATAACTTTAAAATGTTTTTAATAATAATCATTTTTAATAATTTGACAAAATAATAAAAATGATTATGAAATAAAATATTTTGACAAAACATTTTATTTCATAATAAAAACTCAGATGTTTCTTACTTTTTGTAAGATGGCTAATTTCATTTAAAAGAGTTACTTTTGCAATCAGTTAAAAAGAGTTATAAATATATTTGTTTTTCTTTGGAATCAAATTTGAAAAAAAAAACCTAAAATTATTGCAGTTATGTAGATCCTGATGTAAATAATTTTGTTTTTATTGTTTGATTTTCGATTTTATCAACAATGTTACTTAATTTTGTCCATGACTGCATATATATCAGGGATGCGGAGTCCCGAAAGGACTTCGGCTTTATATCTCTACTTTTTCCAAGTCTCTAGTGTCCAGAAGCTCTAAACATATTTGTTGATTTATGATCTGCTATAAGAAAAAAATTCATGAGATTTAATGACTTGAAACTTATTGTTTTTAAGCCTGGAGTCCCGGAGTCCTTGCCATTATTTGAAGGACTCCGGGTTCAAAAAATGATTGTTCCTCTAACCTAAAAGTCTCAATTTTTTTCCTATTATTAGTCCATAAACTTATTTATATTTTTAGAGCTCCTGGATACCAAAAACTAGGATAAAGTAATCTTTTTGTAACTTTCAAATCCGGAGTCCTTTTTGAGACCCTGCATCCCTGATATATATATATATATATATATATATATATATATATATATATATATATATATATATATATATATATATATATAATATATATATATATATATATATATTAGAGTATTTGTTTTTAAGAAAATTTTTGAATTTCAATATACTACCACTTGAAATGTGGGTCATTGGTGTGAAAAATATTAGCCTGATTGGATCACTATTCCTCTCCCAATCTTCATTTAGTTTTTAAAAATGGTCAAAAAATGCAAAAAAATGTTTATACTCAGAAGCCTTGGGGAAATTTATAATAAAAAAATTTTGAACTGATTTTCTTTTATAATACAAGTATGGATCTATATTTTTAAAAAAAAAGGGTAGTTAAGGCAGAATAAAATTGCCTTATTTTTTTTTTGTGCGATCAAAAGTGTTAAAAACGTGAAAAAAGTGAATTTTTTAGCTTAAATACTTAGTAATATATTTATAAAATAACATATAGTAAAATACCTTATTTAAGACTTTTTATTTTGAATTTGATCAATTGATTTAAAATTTTTGTCATAATACCAATTCTACTTTAGATTTATATATACATAGCTATTAAACATTAGGATTTATATATACATAGCTATTAAACATTGCTAATATTTTTTGAGCTACATATAATATTATGAGTTTAAACAATTTTCAACTCTATACAAAAAGAAATGATAACTTAATAAGTAGTAAGGTTTTTTAATATATTATGGTTTTAAATTTTGCTGTGATTTAGCAAAATCTTTGATGATCTTAATGCTTTATTGTGTGTACAAATATTGAAGTAGAAGAGTTAGCAAGCCTCTAACCTTTTGCTTATCCAACCCTATTCTATCAAATATCAAATATGAGAATTGATAAAGAAAGTGGCACGATTGTAGAATTGAGATTCTAGGTATGTTTATAAAATAATTTATTACTGCTTCCATTGCATCTGGTTTGGCACAAACATCTTTGTATAGACGTATTTTATGCATTGATAAAATATCCAGGTGGCCTTGTCAGATTGCAAATAGCATTTTGTATAAAAACATTATATGAATTCTGTCATGATATTTTTTTCTTCTAAAAGTAGTTTATCTTTTTGAACAAACTTAATCTTATTCGAAAGGAGTTGCAATTTGAGAGAATGTAAGGCTTTTCCAAGGAACTATGCATAAAGGAGAGCTCCTGGTTTCCTCATTTCCATCAACTCCAGAAGACAAACAACAACTAGCTTAGCAAGTTATTTTCTCTCTGAAAACTTTTTCACTTTTGATCATTGCAGAAATAGGGAGACTCAATTGCTGAACACTCAATAATAGTTTCTTTTGTCTTACCCTAAATGATTTTTTATCATCACTAGTATCATAATGAAAATCAGCAGTTTCAGTATCTTTGAGTTTTTTAAATAAAAGATTGCCTGGTCTAGAAGTCTTGATTTGTGTCACAACATTACAAAAGTGAAGAATCTTCAGCTCTGATTCATGGTGTATATAAGCTAGAAAAAAAAGATTGATATCTAGATCATTTACAATTCTAAGAAGTGAACCCTATTTAGTATAAGTATTACTAAAGTTGTATTAAAGCATTACCTTCCTTCTTTTGGTGTCATAGTCCACAAAGAAATTCACCACAACTTTATACTGAAAACTTTAACTAACAAATGCTGCAATAGCAACACAACCACTATAAACATCTTTAGAAATCGTTCATGTAACGGATTTTATAAAATTTATTTATTTTCTTCTTGTCCAGTACCCATGTTCAAAGTCTGAATCATTTGATATTTCAGTATCATATTTATCTAAACTTATTTTCTGTTCTATACTTACCATTCAGAGTATTGTTTTTTCTTTTGAAAGTTTTCTTTCTAATATTCATTTTAACATTTCTTTTTGTATAGAATTAAAAATTCCTTAATCTCTCAGAATATTATATGTAGCCCAAATAAAAATTATTAACTATATATATATAAATCCTTTATGCACTTTGCAGTATATAAAAATGATATTGATAAAACTATAGCATTTTTATTTGATATATAAAATACGTTTGTATACAAATAAGAGTATACAGCAATTTATTTGAGTAAAATAATAAATTACCTGATAATGCTGGATTAAATTCTCCGATGAGAAAAAATAACCTTGTCTTGACCTAAGATCTATTTCTTCATCACTGTTTTTATTTCTTTATTGTTCATCGTAAAAAATACATAAATGTAAAAAAAAAAAAGAAAAAAAAAAAGAACTTTAATAAAAAAAAAAAAAGAGAAAAAAAAAGAGATTAATTTAAACGAACCATAAAGTTCTCCTTAAAACTTTCATTAGGTTAATAAGTATTTTATTTAATTTTTTTATAGTCTAAAGTAGAATTGATATTACAACATAAATATTATAAAATAATTTTTTCAAATTCAAAAAATTTATTTTACTATTCAAATAATTTAAGCTAAGAACTTTACTTTTTATACGTTTTTAGCACAAGAAACTTTACCACACAAAAAACAGCAAAATCAGTTTTATTCTGCCTTAACTACCCTTTTTATCTACAAAAAAATCCATGCCTGTATTATAAATAAAATCAGTTCAAAATTTTTTTATTATTGCTTTTCCCAAAGCTTCTGAGTATAGACTTTTTTTTGCATTTTTCTATTTTAGTTTTTAAAAGCTAAATAGGCACTGGGGAGGCACAAAAGTGAAACAATCAGGCTAATATTTTTCCAAAGTCATTTAAACACCATGTATGTATGTATGTATGTATGTATGTATGTATGTATGTATGTATGTATATATATATATATATGTATACATATATATATATGTATATATATATATATGTATATATATATATGTATATATATATATATGTATATATATATATATATGTATATATATATATATGTATATATATATATATATATGTATATGTATATATGTGTATATATATATATATATATATATATATATATATATATATATATATATATATATATATATGAATTATTTTATAATTAAATTTTTATTTTAGATTTTAGTAAACAAAAAGTTACGTTTTTAAACTAAAAATGAAAAATAGGGAATTTAACAAGATTTTTTGATTATAATTTTTTTTACCTATGTTTTTTTATAAAATGAATATTATTTTTGAAATTTGTATATGATTTTGCTTCATTTGAGACCCAACTTGACATAATTTTGAAAAACTTTTTTTTTTATATTATTAGGGACCTGTTTGATGTATAAGGGCCTTGTGGCACCCGTAAAAATATTTTTTATTCAAAAATTTTTTAAATCCAGTATTATTTTATTATATGAAACACATTTAGGGGTTGTCAGCTGACATTTTCAAAAAAAGTTGTTTTTAGCACCACCCTAATATATATATATATATATATATATATATATATATATATATATATATATATATATATATATATATATATATATATATATATATATATAATATATATATAGGGGAGAGTGGTGTACCTTGGAGGCACGTTAATTGTGCTGCCATCTTAAGTGATGAATTCAAACTGAAATTTTAGTTGCATGTATTGGTCTCTAAAGGCTCATAATAAGTTATTTTCCCACGGCTTACACATTTGTTGTTGCAATAAAAACAAAAGTATGTTCCGGTACCAAAGAGTAATTTTTTTAGAGCGCATTCTTTTTTTCTACAACTGTAGGTATAAACTTTGTTTTAAAACTGATTATCAAAAATTGTAAAACAGGTTTTCAGCTGCATTTATAGATGCTTGAAGCTGCTTAACTCCTAACCTATAAACATATGGTAGCGGTTTTGTAAAAACTGTGGTAGCAGTGTACCTTGGAGGTAGCTAATGTATATATATCAAAAAAATTTTATTTTATTTTATATATAACAAAATAGTTCATTTATTATAAAGTTATCAAATAAGTATAATGAATAAATAACATATTTACATTTATGAATAAATAATCAATATAATCATTATTACTACATATTAATTTATTGTATTATTATTGTATGTAGTATACTTATAAAATTTGTAATTATATAAATGACATACTTCTGGGATGTATTATCTTTGTAATAGGTAGTTGAAATCGCATGTCCCAACATACCAACGCTCCATCACTAGTTCCACAAGTTATCCAACATTGAAGAGGATCAATAACATAGCTTGTAATCAAACCTTCAAAATAATTTATAAAATTTAGAATATTTAAATTTATAAACAAATCTTTTATAACAATTCCTATACTACGCTTAAAACAGTGTTTATTTTTAAGTACACACCTGATTATTAAACAATTTAAAATAGCCAATCAGATTATTTATTACATGTGCACCAATCAAATCACTTGTGCATTTTAGTTTAAATATTAAAATCATATAATGTAAAATCAAAAAATAGGTAATGTTTAATAAATAAAAAGTTTTAATGTTTATTAATAATATAAAATCAAGAATAACTTTTTAAAAAATAAATTTTATAGACCAAGCATTTTGTACCTCAATAAATCATTATACCTAATGTTAGATCATTTTTTAGTTTCCACGCATATTTATCTTTTGGCAGACGCAAATCCCAACCACACATGTAACCATGGACAGTAGCATATGTAATAATCCACTGACTTCCTAGAAACATCAAACAACTTTAAAATGCAAAACTAAGTTACGAGAGTAAAAAACAAAATAAAGAAGTTATGTTAAGAATAATGTTATATCAATTAAATAAAGTTGTTGCTAGGGTAGCCAGGGTAGGGTAGCCATATAACTAGCTAGTACTCTATTAGGGTAATGAAAAATTAAAAGTTTGAAAGATTAATTTTGTTATGTTTACTTTTTGAAAAAAATTTACCTAGTTACCATAATGGAATAAAAAAATTATGAGTAGTAACTATAATGCAATTTTCATAAAGTTGCGCCTTATAACCGAAATGTTCATAAAATTCATAAAGTTACGCCTAGTAAACAAAATGCAATGTTCATAAAGTTACATCTAGTAAACAAAATGGAATGTTCATAAAGTTACACCTTGTAAACAAAATGCAATGTTCATGAAGCAATGACTAGTAATTATAATGTTAATAAAATTATGACTAGTAACCAAAATGCATCATTTTAACAATAGACTTTGTAAAATCATTCAAGTTTTAAGTATTTTACAATAGACTTGAATGAACAAACAATAAAAAAAAAAGTTATATATAAAATATTATTTCAAATATACACTTAAAGTTTAAATTTTATGGTAAGTATGGACAGCAACTGTATTACTATTCTAATTTTCCTCTAGTCTAGTCAACCATGGATACTATAGCTTATTTTAGATTTTTTTTTTCCAAAAATTATTCTTAACATACTAAAATATCAAATGTGTCCACATTAATACCATAATTTAAAAATAAATAAAAACAAAGAATTTAAAAAAAAAAACGCAATAAAAATATATTTAAAAAAAAATTATTCTTTTTTACATAATTTAATAATATGTTAAATAATTAAACCTAATTGAACCTTTTAGAAAAGGAAAGAAATAAAGTTTAGATAAATAAATTTTTATATAGTTTAGAATATATATTTTTATAAAAAAAAAACTAAGACATAATAAGCAGAGAGCTTGCTAAACTGATAACAGCCTTATGGTTCAAAGCAAAAAGTCAATTTAAACCACCAGTTACAATTTTGGAAAAATCATTTTCAAAAAAAATTAAGAGACTATGAATAAAAACATCTAAGAAGCAACCAATAAAAAAAAATTAACTAAGATAGTCACTTGGATATCATCACATGTACTCATACAAACCGCATCATTATGCAAGATAGGTTGTTGCACATGTTGATTGTTCATGCCTTCTATTAAAAAAGATTCCTGTACTTGATCTTCTTTAGCTTTGACTTAAAAAGAAAGAGATTTCTACAATTCAAATCCAAAAAAAACAATTATTGAAGCTAAGAAATGTAATAACAAAAACATAATTGGAATAAGAGATTCAACTAATACCAACACACGTCGGTCAGGGGGTATTCATGCTTATCATGAAAAACTCTTAGGACATGAATGCTATTGGTTGATTTGCATGAAACATCAAACTAAGACATTTAATTATATCACTTATAATAGCAAGGATAGATTTACTGGATACACTGATACACTGGATTAGTTTACAAAAATTTTAGTTTGTAAATGATACGGCAATAAAATATAATCATACACCCCTACCAGATGGAGAGGAAATTCTAAAACTTGATGAGAAAGACATAAAAAGCTTATCTACTAACATTTATCTTACTTATAGATATGTAAATGCTATCAAATCAAGAAAACTTTGTACAAATCTTGCAAATCTGAAATGTGGATCACTATCTTAATCTTGCTTTCAAAAAGTTTTTTTGATGTTTTTGTAGACAAGAAACCATAACCTTAATACAGTTTTTACTAAAGGTTTGACTTTGATGTTTTTGTAGACAAGAAACTATAAACTTACATACAGTGAGCTGGAAATCTTGAAGATATTAGTTGAGTTTTGTGTCAAAATGTAATTTAAACTTTAATTTGAATTAACCAAGGAACATTTTGTTTAAACTTGAAATTCTTAGACACTTCCAGTCAATATGGTGAATATTATAACAAAATATATAAACTAGAACTTGGTGATCCATAGTGAGTGTATTCTAATTACACTATTGACTACCTCTAAGGAAATTGAAAGAAAATTTGTTGTTGAGATTTTACAAATCCAAGGAAATTATGAGCTAGGAGACATTGTTGTTTGAAAAAACTCCAAAGATTAACTTTGATGCAACTCCTTTAAGAATTTCTTGGAATCTAAAAGAAAACTAAGAACCAATATTTACATCTTACTAAAGCTGAGATCTCAAAGTACTTCGAAAATCCATTTAAAATCCCTAAAGGTGTATTATGGAAGCATCTACCATTGTTTATGGCTAAGAAACAAGAGATTGATTTATTAAAACTAATATGATACAATGGGCTGAATTTACCTTTTCAAATCAAAGAAAGGATGTTCTTAAAATAATGTAACTAAGAAATAAATAAAAATAGTCTATTTTGTATTTTAAGTTTTTTTTGTGCTAACTTTCCCAACTTTGACATTTGACGTAAAACCAGTAACGTTACTTAACGTTATTTAACATACCAGTATTGTAAACATTAAAATATTATATATTATATTGTAAACATTAAAATATACCAATATTTTAATGTTTATACTGGTGTCAAATTGACTTTTTTGCTCACAAAAACAAATGTACCAGTTATTATATTTTTGAATTTATTCTGTGGTTTGCTAAATGAGAAGTTAGTACATTTCAAATAAAATATTTCACAAAAAACAGTTTTTTGATTAAAATTATAACTTATAAAGTTATAAATTTATTAGCAAATTAAACAATATGAGGTGGAGTAATTTTTTGATGAAAAACAATGATGGCAGTATTTCATTTTATGATAATAATGAAAAACGATGATTGCATTAATTCATTTGTTCAGAGATAGGTGAGGTTAGGGGGAGGGGGAGAGATAGGGGGAGGCTGTTTCCAGGCTCTAATCATTAAGAAGGTATAAACCGATTCTGACAAAACAACCTCATTTATTAATTGACCATTTATATATTATTTGTCCATTTGACAAAAGTTTGAATAGAAAATAATTTAGAGATTATACTTTTGTGAAAAAATAAAAAAAATTTTAATGATATACTACATAACTTAAAGTATCAAAACATTTTCAAGTTAAATAACACTCAAATTAAAATTTAATTTTGCAATAGTGTTTTTTATAAACTAAGCAATGTTTTTTATAAACCAAGCAAATGTTTTATAGTACTAACCATATTGCACCTTATTGCTCATCTATTATATAAACTTTTGAAAACTTTTCAGTAATTTAAAACGACTACTTTTTTAAAAATCTGTTTCAAAAAATAATTATTTCAGTTATTTCAAAAGCCATTGAAAATTTAAAATTTTTTAGATCCAACAAAAAAGCAGCTTATATCCGACATTAAAGTAGTTTATATCCAACATAAAAGTAAATTTTAAAGTTCAAAACATCTTGTCAAAGTTTGACGTTTTATTTTTAAAAATAAAACGTCAAACTTTGACAAGATGTTTTGAACTTTAAAACTTTTAATTTTAAAAAAAAACAAGATGTTTTGAAACATCAAACTTTTATTTTTTAAAAAAAAAAACTTTTTTTTTTTTTTTTTTAAATAAAAGTTTGAAGTTTTATAAAAGTTTTATAGCAATATAAAATCATTCAAAGTTTAATTATAACTGTGGTTTGAGTTGTGGTTTGTGGTAAGAGTATTATAACTGTGATTTGAGTTGTGGTTTTTAGTAAGAGTATTATAACTGGGGTTTGAGTTGTGGTTTGTGGTAAGAGTTTTATAATCTTTAGCAGCAATATAATTAATTTACTCACCTTTACAGTTTTAATTTCTGTCTAGACATCTGTCTAATTTTGTATATTGGTCTTGTAAATTCTTGTAGTTCTGATTAAATATTTCCTATTTTTATCTGAGGCTGACGAGTTAGTGTTGCATGAAGATAACAGATTTATTCTGTTTATTACCATTTAAGAAATATTTGTCATTTTCTTACTTAAAGTTTTTTTCGCATGAAATAACTTTTTGAAAAACATTTTTTCTCAAAACGGTATCTCTTGTTATAAATATGAATTTAGTAAAAAAAAAAAATTTTGCAATAAAAAAGAGTTTTAACAATACTTTAATTTTAAAATCTATCAAATAAATAAAAAAATATTATGATTAACTTTATATACACCTTAAAGAAGAAAAACTTTATTTTTAAACTACAGTAAGTTGGAGTTTGGATTAATTTGCGTGCCTATATAGGTATACTAGTCAAAAAAACTGGCATAAATATGTCATATATAATAAGAAATATTTAAATATTGTAATAAATATAAAAAAAATGTAAATGGTAATACAAAATTAATATAGTAGAGTAAAAAGTTAAAATTTGTTCTAATTTAAGATACATTTACACTAAACACAGAGTTTTAAAATTAATAAACCAATAGGCATAATATCATATCAGTTAAAAAAGGGTTGGAAATGATCATGGAAGTTGCAAATACTTCTAGATAACGCCTTAAATGACATAAAAAGTCATTTTAAATGTTAAAAAAAACTTATTGAACTAAAATTATACAAGAAATTGTTCTCATTTATTTAAAACTTTTTCTTTATTTCATTTTTATATTAATTAATAACAATGTTGTAACATTATTAAAAAAAAACCTGTATCATAAAATTGCATATCTACAGCACGTCCGTCCTCTTGAACATCTAGCTTCTTCTCTATTAGTAAAGGCACATTGTTACCAGTAGCATTTGTGTCTACCCTAAATACATTTGAAAAAAAAATTTCATTTTATAAAGATTGGTGGCAGGTATTGCGGTGTATGTGTATTGTGTTTGTATGGTGTATGGTTCAAAGGTGTTACCATGAGATTACAGAAAGATTAGAGGCAATAACAACAACATAGTAAGAAAAATTAGTTTTAGCAAATAATAATCTAAATACATAAGTACAAAAATAAATCACAAATCTAAATTTTCAATTATTTAAAATTTACAAATATATTGACTGATTGTTTTGTAAACAGGTGTAGCAAAGTGTAACACCTTTGAATTTGACTGGGGCTTGGGAAATAGTCATAATAAGATACAATATATAAACAACAATATAGCTAAATTTATTTCAAAATCAAAATAACAAATTTAAATGTATAAAAGAAAAAAAAAAATACATTTTTAAATAAATTTATGAAGAATCCCTTAAGAATGTGATAAAGTAAAAAATGAAGCTGCACTGTTATAATAGAAACTGAGCTGATATGGTATATATCTTTTTAACTATTATTAACACAGCTTTAACTAAAGTTGTTATTTGAATGGTTTCCTTATTTTTTTGTTTTGTTTTTGTTAGTTTACAAAAATTAATTTATCGTTTTTTTTTTAAATATAGGGGTATGTGTTATTAAGGAAGTAGAACTTACGAAAAAAATAGGTCATTATCACTTTTTAATTTTTTAAAATGAATTATATCAGCAAAACCTTAAAGCAACATAAAACACAAACTAGTTACATTATCAATTGGTATTTAAAAGGAGAACTACATTTTGTAAAATATTATGTGAACCAACTAAGCCATCTTTAAACCTTAAAGCTTCATATAACATTGAGAGTGTTGTTATACATCATATCTTTTACTCCTGGTTTCGGGAAAAACAAGTTGGTTCAAGTATACATATGCAGATTTATAGCTTACGGTGTAGGCAGGTATAAGGTAGGTGTAGGCAGGTATAAAGTAGCGTCTATGCACTAAAGATTTTTATTACAGTTTTTTACTTCTTTTCAGATTTTTACTTTCTTTTTAGCTATGTAGATTAAAGTTAACTTTAATTTTTATTTATAAAATAAATTTAAAAAAAGTTACAAACAACAAACCTGAACACATGTATAGAAGCATCATCAGAAGAACATGCCAATGTTGTTGAACTCTGACAAAATGTCAAGCAGTTAATTTTACCAACTTTGAAAATAATATTTTAACTTTAAGTATTTTTATGTCAATTTTTCAAAGTTAAAAATTCTCAAAAACAGCTTACTTTGTTTGGTGTAAGTAAACTTTGAACGTGTTGTATAACCTTTTCCATCAAGTTTTTGAGTATCCCATATTTTAACTGTTGAATCATCAGAAGCAGTTACAAAAAAACTGTAGTCTTCATTTGTAATGACTCTAAACAAAAATAAAGTTAAATCTCTCAATTAGAAAAACTCAAACTAAACCTAATATATAAATAAATATATATATACATATAGAATAGGATATAGGAAAAATGAGGTTGGCAATTTAATGCCGACCTTGAACTGTTAAAGGCTGGCATCAGGTCAGCAAAAATAATTGACACAAAGAGGTTATCATAAAACACAGAAATGAGGTTGGCAATTTTTTGCCGACCTCAAACACAATTTATTAATTAATTAATTCTTCAATTTATGAAGAATTAATTAATTTTAAAAACCTATTTCTTTTACTTTTCTCTTGCTATTCTAATCTTCTTGCTATTATTAACTTTTGAAGTTCTACTCTACCTTTTATATTTAAATTTTGAACTCAACCTTTTATATAAATTTATTCAGCTGGAAATTATTTATAATTAACATGAGAAATTAAAAGTATTTTTTATTTCAAAAAAATTACTAAGAAAGATTCTCTCCCTATTACCTTTCTTTCAAGTTGCAGGAGGACGAGTGAGAAAAAGAAAACTAATGTAATATTATACTTTTATTACATACTATTAGTTGTATTTTAAATCTGTTTGCAATACAACTTTGTACAACGCTTTGGCAATATTTTCATTCATCTGGTAAGTTGTAGTAGTTGTTCAACCACAACTAAGGCAGAATCAAGATGTCTGTCAAATAATTTGATTGATGAAGTAGCTCCATGAACAGTTATATTCATTACTTCTTCATCTGCTACAGAGTTTTCGTGTCTTACACAATATTTTAATAAAACTCAATTTAACCATCAATGAGCAGCCATGGTGCAGTGGAAGCTCACTTGCCTCAGAAACAAAAGATCTGTGGTTCAAACCCCACCTCTGGGCAAGTTTTGAGACATTGGTTAGGAAGGAGACGTGAACTTCTTATTAAATGCTTATCCGTGGGGCTCTGTGATAAGACCGTAAGGACTTCTTGGGGCATCTAAATAAAATTAAAAAAAAAGAAAAAAAGAAATTTGTGCTGTTTTTTTACGGTGTTCTTATTTATCATTATTTTTAACCTGATGCGAAACAGCAGTTGTAGATACTGATAAAAGAAACTATTGAGTGTAAATGATGCTAACAAACACAGCCATATCACAAATCTCTTTTATATTTTCCTCTGATAAATTTGGAATGGTTTCCAACAGTAAACACATTTTTGAGGTAATACAATGATTTTGTCATTAGTCTTGCATGATGCAGTGAATCAGGAATACAAAGTTCCAAGCTCTTTTTTTTGAGAAACTGCCATCAATGATAGTTCAACTAAATCCTGATAATTCTTTCTTGATTTACCATCCTAAAATTAAAAGATATACACATTTATAGTTTTACATATTTTAATTGTACAAAACAGATTATCAAAATTATTTTTATTGAGCCACAACAAACAATGCAGTTGCAACTAGTTGTACTAACCTTTTTTTTGTACTTATTTGTAACAACCTTTTTGTAGATCATATTATCTATTACATCTCTGTAGAACTGTTCAAGATGTTGCTTAAAAAAGTTCTTAATTTCAATACTTTTTAATGAAAATGTGTCTTTTTTCAAGATTGCTCCAGACTGATTTTAAGAATTAAAAGACCTGGTTGTTTGGACCAGATTTTTTGCTACCTAGATAAATCTTGTTCAAGTGGGCATATGTTTTTTCAAAATATCATGTCTACAGACAAGGAGAAATAGTGGCAGCCCAAGCTTGTGTCATTTTTGTTATGACTCCTTGGTTTTTTCCAGTGTTGAAAGCATTAGTGTCAAAACATATACACTGAATATGATGACTGATGCCAATATATTCTATTAAATTATAAACTGCTTTATACTGCTTTTCTCCAACACTTGACTCAATATGATAAATGTCTAGTAGCTCATTTTTCCAGTTCACATTCATTAATACAGCTTCATCTTTCTCTTGTGCCTGAAATAGTATCTATGTATTTTTTAAATAGCTTTCCATCAAAATTAATAGAAATCAGCTTATATGTGGAATTAGTCAAGTCTTATGAACTAACATTTTGAGCTTCTAAGCAAATCACTTTATCTAAGAGAATAGCTCGAAGAGATAATGAATTGGATTATTTCTCATTATTTCTTCTCCTGAGATAGCTATAACACTTCTTATGATAGCAGTGTGCTGGTTGGCAGAAAGTACTTTTCCTACAGCATTTAGCAGTGTACACTTTAGAATATCTTTAGGCAATATTATACTTAGTTATTTTTTTTGGCTATTATCATTTAGCACACATAGAGTCATTGCATTCTGAGCTTAAAGAATTAGTGACACCACTTTTGAGCTATAAGATTTCTGAGCTATAAGATAAATTTTCTGTTTTTAAGAATTCCCTCTTAGATTTCTTTTTTGTAAATCTTTCAGCAGCCTTTTTAAAGCTGATATCAGAACTGATTGAACTACTGTGATTGATACTGTATAGCTTAACCTATGTAGGAATTAACTTTAGACAGTCTTGTGTTCTTAGTTCATATTATATCATAAATAAATGTGCAATATGGAAATAAGTTCAGATGAAAGTGATGAGTATCTTGAGTAAAAATCAGCAAAAAAAAAGGAAAGTGTTTTGAAGAGAAACATAAAGATTCCTAGAATGAAAGTAGAAGAATTTGTTAACTACCAGGGAAACACTGTACCTAAAAAATGCACTGACTCCCTCTGCAGGTAACTTATTTAGTAATCAATGTTACTGAATATTTTGACAATAAAGCACAACTTATTTAAAAAAAACTTATTAAGACTGACTTTGTCTATGTTTAAGGTAACCCAGCTTACTGAATTGAAAATTATAATACCTATCAGAAATTATATTAGTATAACTCAAAGTGTATTATTTGTAGCTATGTAATAGTAGTAATCATATTTACGTGTAAGTAACCATATTTACGTGTAAGTAAACATATTTACATCATCAACACAAAACAAACAGATTAAAAATAATCAAGTTTTGACTTAAGCTACAATAAGGTAAAACTAGACATACTAAAATAATTTTAGTCAACTTAAATTCAACTTAAACTAAAATTATTTACATATAAATACAATTTTTATAATTACTAAATTTAAAAATATTATAAAAGTTGTATTATTAGATTTGTAAATAAATTTAGTTTATGTTGACTTTGTTGTGATATGTTACCATTATCTTTAGTAAACCTGATTAAATTTATTTAGCAACTTAACCTACCCCGGTACCAAGAATCTAGATACCCCGGTACCTAGAATCTAGGCATCGTTAATCTAAGATTGACTAAATGACTACAAAAATTTCATTTTTAACTGATAAATTTTTTTACAGTATAAAAGCGTTTTTTGTTTTTTCAGCTGTAAGAACAACTGAAATGGAAAGGAATAACTCTCTTGAAACTATTAATAATGAGGATCATATGAACACTTAAGATGAGCAAAATTTGCTCCTACAATCCTTTAATAATTCCCAAGAATTAAATTAGAGACGACCCAGGAAGGAACAAAGTTCTAAAAAAAATGTGCAGCCCTTAAATATCATGTTATGGTGAGTTCTGCTCGAATGCAGGTATGTTTTAAAGCTTTTTTAAGTTTACATGCTGTGACAAAAAAATGTATTGAAAGATTGAGAGCTTTGAAAATGATTGGGAAAAGTATAGCCAATCATAGAGGACATCTTAAAAAACAAGCATTATTTGTAAAAATCAAACGTATCAGACAGCACATTGAAAGCACATTGAAATTTCCAACTAAGGCAAGCCACTAACTTAGAAAGCCTATATCTAGATACCACTTTAAATTTTAAGACTATGTGTACGCTGTTTAAAGAAAAATAATTTGAAAATAAAATGAAAAGCATAAAAAATCTACAACCAGAAAAATTCCAGTGGAGTTTGAAGACTTTTATGCTGAAATTTATGTGGCCAACAACCTAAGTATTTTAAGTTGAAAATGATGACCATGTTGTCCTTACTGCTTATCTCAGACTAGAGCTTTATAAGAAGATATCTTAAATTAGTTCTTTATTTATAGGAGTGTAACTATCTATTTTTTGGTGTTTTTAATAAATTACAGTACATTATCTAAAAAAAATTTATTTGTCTTTTTATTCAAACTATGTTTTTTATTCAAATAAAAAAAATTTCTCTGAATAAAAGTAAAGATAACAAAGTTTTATTTTTAGTTTCTTTAAAACTATGTGTTGTTGACTACTCTCCTTTAAGCATGACCCAATTCAAAACTATTAAAAATGTCTATAAAAATCTACTGAAAACACGTAGTAACCAAAAAAGCAGACCTATTAACTCATTACATACCTATTAATAGCAGCTTTATGTTCATGTAAATGAGCAACCAGCTGACCTTTAGGCTTCCATCTATTTAAAATTTAAATGACTAAATGAGTAAAAAAACACACACACATATATATACACATACATACATACATATATATATACACATACATACATACATACATACATATATATATATATATATATATATCTATATATATATATTTGTATATATATATATATATTTATTTGTATATATATATATATATATATATATATATTTTTATAAATATATATATACAGCAAGCAATATAGTTTGAACAATATGAAGGAAAAAGAAGCCAAACAAAACAGCAATATTCAAAAAATAAATGAATTTTTTTAAGAAAAAGTTAATTATATTAAAATATTACTAAGAAAAAATTAAATAACACTTGAAGCCTTTCAGTATTTATCGCCAGTATTACTATTGCAAATGTTATTATCGCGATTTTGATATATGTAAAAAATTAAATAGAAATATTTCATTGCAGTTTTGTAACTATGAGTTACCATTGTTATGTTACTATAAAAGAAAGTATTAGTTGCAAGTGTCATGTTTTTGTTTATGAAAATAATTTTCATAGGTCAACAAATTGTTTTTATTTTTTCAAGAAAAATAAAAAGCTGAAAGAATGGCTTTATAGTTTTTTGTATATCTTTTTTATATCATATACATGATTGTCGAATCTATCTGTTGAATTGCCAGTTTTGCAACAGGAAATATGTCCATTTGTGTGGTTTCTTAAATTGTTTGTTTTTCCAGTATAAGTAGATAGTCCATTACATGATAAGCATTTTAGATAATAAATGACATTACATGCAATGTGACTTTTAATGCTCCAAATAGTGCCATTAGATGTCTCATGTCTTATCTACTTCTTGTAAATATAACCAGCAGATTTTACATTGACTGTTTTTGCATTTGAATAGTCCCATTTTTTTGATAGATGACATAGAGTGAAACTTTGAGCAAGTTATTTGTCTCAGTAAGTTTGGTGGTTGTTTGTTGGCAATTACTGGTTGAATACTTGAAAAAACCTTTTTTAATCTTTCATTATCATATATTTATAGCAAGCCTATAAATATATATATATATGAAAAAACCTTTTTTAATCTTTCATTACCAGATAATAAATTACTATAGAAAGTAGTCACCAAAAAAAAAAACTTATTTTGATTGTTTTATTGGCGTTAGCCCTTGTAAATTTGCATTATGAATGCTTTTGCTATTACATAATCAGGGTAATGACTTTTAACCATATTTTAAATTCTGCTAGATGTAGTTTTTTTGTTTTAACAGAAGCTAAGCTTTTGTTTAGTTTTATCTGATAATGAAAGACTAAAAAAAGTTTTTTCAAGTATTCAACCAGTAATTGCATACAAACAACCACCAAACTTACTGAGACAAATAACTTGCTCAAAATTTTACTCTATGTCATCTTTTTAAAAAATTGGACTATTCAAATGCAAAAACAGTCCTTGTAAAATCTGTCAGTTATATTTACAAGAAGTAGATAAGTTTGAGACAATAGCACTATTTGGAATATTAAGTCACATTACATGTAATAGCAAGAATGTCATTTATTATCTAAAATGCTTATCATGTAATGGACTATCTACTTATACTGGAATAACAAACAATTTAAGAAACTGCACAAATAGACATATTTCCAGTTGCAAAACTGGCAATTCAACAGATAGATTTGAAAAGAAAATATACAAAAAACTATTTATTTATTTATTTGTATTTGAAAAATGTACAAAATACAAAATGGTGAGAAAGTTAATTACTAAATTACTCTTATGTAACACTATGGAGCCTTTCAGCTTTTGTTTTTCTCAAACTAAAAAATGAAAACAATTAGTTGACCTATGAAAATTATTTTCAAAAACAAAAACATGACACCTTCAACTAAAACTTCCTTTTATAATTACATAACAATGGTAACTCATGTTACAAAACTGCAATGAAATATTTCTATTATTTTATTCTTACTTTTTACATATATCAAAATTATGATAATAACATTTGCAATAGTACTAATGATGATAAATACTGAAAAGGCCTCTAATACTATTTAATATTTTCTTAGTAATATGTATATATATATATATATATATATATATATATATATATATATATATATATATATATATATATATATATATATATATATATATATATATATACATAAATACATGTACAGGTATGTTTATATAACAAATTATACCCAGTTTGTTTTCCTCTATTTTCTGTCAAAGAGTTGAGCAAGTTTTTGCGTTTAAGGTCTAAATAAATTATTAAATAAATAAAATAGTATCTCAAAATTTAAAAAAATAAATAATTAAAAATAAAAACTTTTATAATAATAAAAAAAATAAGAAAAGTTTAATGTCTATAATTTAAAAAATTTGTTGATTAAAAAAAATTCATCTCACTATTTCGATTAAAAATTATCAATTAAAGTTATCAAAAAAAATGTTTACCCGCTAAAAATGTTAAAATGTTAACTTTATACATTTACCTGATACATACTGTTCGCATTTGAAAATTGAAAGTGTTCGCACATCTTGTTTACATTGTGCAAACTTGGCTTGATCAGTCAAAGTTGAAAAACGAGAAGATTGATCTTCAACCTTAAAAAAATTAATAAAAAATTTAGTGAATGTATAGTTGACAAACAAAAAGATCTTCAGGCTTAAATGTCTATTAAATGATATGATAATATATATGTTATTCATGTTTCTCTTTTTTTTTAATTCAATCATCTTAACCATCAGTTATAACAATTATAAAAAATTTAAATAATGGATAAATTATTAAAAAAAAAACAATTAAAAAAAAAAAATAATGAGATAAAAGCAATATTCTGAAAATAAAATAACCTTTTAATCACTTAACCTCTAAAAAATTACCTTTTTCAACCTTACCTCCCTCCCCCCCCCCCCCCTTACACCGTTACATGTGTGTGTATTTGTGCATACAAGCACATTGAAAACAAATAAAAAACCTCCTTTGACAGTAAAAACATTTGTAAAAAAAGATGTGTTGCATTTAACACAAATACTCAGCATTTTTGATTTAATGATTAAATCAAATTTGATTGAATCAATCAATCGTATATATGATATCCATGAAAGGTAGTGGATGATAATCACAAGTGGAATGATATGATATGATATCCATGAAAGGTAGTGGATAATGATCATAAATCAGTAGTGGATGATAATCACAATTTGTATTTGAACAGTGAAAGCTATCTAGAAATATAGTTACCTTGAAAGTTATCTAAAGCAATGATTCTAATTATATTTTATAAACGGTTGTTAGAAAAAGTTGCATAAAACACTTTCACTTTCACCAGAACACAGAACAGAAACACCATCGGACATTGGAATCAACTTATGGGTAAGCTTTAGAACACACAACATAAGAAAAATATTATGGGAAAATAGAACAATGGACCAGCATATGTATCATTATAACTTTGTTATTCAACTTAGGTCAAGTATAAAAAATATTTCAAAAGAATATGGATTTCAAATATATTTCACAATAGAATTTAAAATATCCAAAAGTAAAAATGATAACAGTTATGTCATGGTCAGTAGAAATTCTGATATAAACCTAATAGAAAACATTAGGTCTCTATTGGACATATAACTTTTAGATTGTAGGGCAACAAATAGTAAGCCTTAAAGATGTGCAGAAGTTATTAAAAACAAATGGCCCATAAAATACTATAATAATTCATTTTCATTTCAATGAAAATTGTCTTATATTGTTTACTAACTTAAATAAGCAATGTTAAAACACTTCTTGTTGGTTTTTTTCTTTTAAAAAAAAAATGTAGTGAAGCTACGTTTTACGTACGTAGCGTGACTATAAAAAGTCAAACCTTTTGAACACCTTTGTCTTCACAGTCATTAAGATAGTCTACTTCTAAATTAGTCATAATCTGTAGAGGCCCCTAAAAAATAAGTTTTAAAATTAAATATGCTTTATACAAAACATTTGATTAAATTTTAAGGAGGAAAAAAAAAACAAAAAAAATATTGTAAATATTGTCAATCATTAAAAAATAAACAAAGAAAATGAAATTTAAAAAATTTAAAAGTTTAATTGGAAACAACTCCATCCCAATTTCGCTACTTTCAAACTATTATTGGGTTTTAAAAAAAATGGAACAAATAAATATAATTTTAACAATCCCATTGCTCTATTATAACCGACCAGAAAGATATGCTTTACATAAAAAAAAGTGAAAACGTAATAGGCTAAAACCCTTTTAAAAAGAACAAGGAAAAAGCTTTTGTATGTATGAAAAGCTCCTGAAGGGAAGCCTCAGTTTCCTCTTCAGAACAAATTTGAAAAAGAAACTGGGGTTTCCTCTTCAAATTTGTAGTTTATTTCAAATACAGAGAAATAATTAAACTGGGAAGGATTAAGCCTAACCTTATCTATACATTCTCAAGAGTCTTCTTTGATTTTAGATTCTACTTTAACGAAGTGTCAATCTGAAGATATCTTTTCAATCTGAAGATAGTCATGTTACATTCCACCTTCAGCTTTAATTTTAGCAGACAATCACCTGTCAACTGAATATTGGGCTTCAACCTGTTTTTAATATGAAAAGTGCTATTCTAGTATTGCATGTTTTATTAAAGGAAATGAAGAAAAACAAGTTTTAATCGCGGTGATCTTCTCATTATTCTGCCTACTTTTGTTTTTTACTCTGTATTCTTTTTTTCAGCAAAACAAAAAATTTTGTTTTGACCATTTATTGGTGCCTTTCTGCCACTTTTTTGCTCTAAAATGAATACCTAATATCAAAAAGACAGTCCAATTTAACCAAGAAGTTACCCCATTTTCTACCAGAATCACCATTATGTTTTTTGCTTTTTAACAAGCTATGCCACTTATTCCAGGGGAAAAAAAGATATAATATAGATTTCTTATTTGATTTTGTCTTGATACATGCCATGTTTCAGAAAGTTAGCACACCCAATTTCATGACTTGTGACATGATTTATTTATCACGATATAATAAAAGAAATTTCAAAACTTGTCTTTAATTGGGCAGATTGAAACAACTGATTAAAGTACCAAATATTAGTTGAAAAAATCTTAGTGATTAATATATAATCTGCTAAACAGTTTAATGCCAAGAATTTGAAAAAAAAAAAAAAATTGTATATATATATATATATATATATATATATATATATATATATATATATATATATATATATATATATATATATATATATATACAGTGCTTTTTTTCTAAAAAAAAAGGTGCTGGAACTCACTTGTATTTTTCTTTATATTTCAAAAATGAGGCAAAAATTAGTAATTTTATTTGTAAATAAATTTTAATATGTATAGCCGTTGGTAGGCTCCCCTGCACATCATACCCATAAAGGCGGGAAGCTTTTTTTTATTTTCAAATAATGACAGATGTTGTTTTTTTTTTGGTAGAGGGTGAGGGGTCACGTCATTGTATATAAAATAGAAACTTTACAAAACTATGAACTTCTATAACAAATCCCATAGTTTTTTCAAATTTTCGTTGGACATCTCCTCTCATCTCCTTTCCTTGCTCTTTGTGTCTACTGCTGAATGCTTTCCGCTAAGTAACCACGAATCAACGTACTTTGAAGGATCGAAGCTTGTTAGTGGTGGTGCCACTAATTTAATGAATAACAATATTGAAACTGTTTTTGCCATTAATGAAGTTCTTGTTGGTGCGATGATCAGATTCATCTATGAAAACCCTCATTCTCATTCACTTGAGGAAATGGGGATAGTATATAAAGCGTGTACCAAATGAACTAAATTTTCAGGATATGTTTTTTCTTCCAGGTATTCACGGAATCCAGGAATCATTTCTCTTTCATTTAACTGGAGTCTTAGTGACAGATTTCTGATTTCAGTTTCTCCAAAGGTCAACTGAGTGTTAATGTTTTTAGGCCAATGATTTTGGTCTATTATGCGAGTCAAATCAACATCTAACTCAACATCTTTGTCAGCAAGCAACCTTTTCTCAATTGACTCTTTTAGTTTTATGTAAAAGGCATTTGGATCAATAGTTGAATCATTTTTGGAATTTTTATTGTGAAGTGAAACTCCATGAAAACGGAGATTCTGTGCTGAAACTAAAGCAAATTTGTAATAGGGACCACCATTATTTCTTCTTTCTTCGAATACTTGAACAAGAGCTTAAATTTTTTTATTTGCATTGCATAGATCAATATTGCACTCTTGTAGGTCCAAACTCAATTCCGATAATTCTTGGAGAGCATCATACATTAATCCTAGATCCATTAAAAACTCTGTAGATGTAATTTTTTTTTAAACTTGCATAAGTGGATTTTTCTTTTTTGTCCCTTGTAGGATCAACCATTGCTTCCTCAAAATATTTCACCATCGCTTCATAATTTTCCCATACTGTGTATTTAAAATTTACCAATTTTTAGCAGCTGAATATTAGGTAATTCTGCGCATGAACATAACTTTCTACTATTTTTTGGGGAAGTATGATACACAATGTAAAGCTTATCTAGAAATGATTTGAACCTGCTAATACTTGAGATCTCCCTAATAGTATTGCATACTGATAATTCCAGTCTATGATTAGCACAATGCCAAACTATAACACAATGAAACTTTTCAGTGATTAATTTGAAAACGCCACTTTTGCATCCTAACATCACTGCTGCGCCATCACATGCTACAGAAACTAAATAGTTTTTCAAATATTCATCTTTCATCCCATAAGAATGAAGACACTCAAGTAAAGCATCAAATAGTCCTTTAGCCATAGCACTTTCAAGCTCCTCTAAATCCAAAAATAAATTTATTGATGAATTCATTCCGCTGCCTTTTACACAGCACCAAATGTACACTATCAGTGTCAATTTTTGGCTTATAGTGGTTGACTCGTCAATTTTTATTGAAATCTTACTTTTTGACTTTATGACTTCTGCAATAATTTTTTTCCTCATTTCGTTAACTATATAATTGACAATATTAAGGCATGTGTTTGTAGAATGAAGAATAAGACCCATTTCAACTCCATTAATTTCTTGAAGATCAATTTCCATTTCAAAGTTATTAAAAGACTGGTTTCCTTTAGCAACTTTATATGCAGTTCGAAAAATGATTGCTGTTACAATTTTCTCACGCGTTAAAGATCTTAAAATATTTTTTGACAGTCTATTTTTTAGCTCCTTCCACCATCTTTAATGCAGCTTGATATCCAGCAGATTCTTTGTGATCAAATATTTTCTTACGTAATGAACTCAAATGTTTTGGTGTAATTGTCTGCAGAAGGTAAATTTAACGTTGTAATTTTGATTTCTTCTGTTTCTTTTGCATTTAATTTGATTTTTTTCTGAACAGGGGAGCCCATCAAGAAGAAACTGGTAATTTTTTTCATAATTAGTTTTGCGTTATTTTGCTTATTTGATATTTTTATATCACTATTTAAATATATAAATTAGGTTATAACTTTGAATTTAAAATGCTAATAACAGGAAATTCATTAACGATTTAATAAAAATTACTGTTGCAAATAGTGTAAAGTTTGTATTTTAAAAACAGATCTTTTTTTAAGTATTGTAAGGCATTGTGAGATAAATATTCGGACAAACATAAATCGAAAAAAAACAAACAATTAGGCGCCATAAAAACGAACACTACTAAGAAAAGAAGAAAAGAAATTAAATTCTTCTCAAACAAATTTTAAAACGCAGCGCTGTAATGTTTTCAAATCTGCAAAAATTGTTTAATATTTAAATATTAACTAATTTCATTATATAATAATATGAGGAAAAAATGTTTATATAAATCAAAAAAATTATATATATATATATATATATATATATATATATATATATATATATATATATATATATATATATATATATATATTAAAAAAAGGTTTATGTATATATATATATACATATATATATATGTATATATATATATATATATATATATATATGTGTATATATATATATATATATATATATATATATACACACACACACATATATATATGTGTATATATATATATATATATATATATATATATATATATATATATATATATATAAATATATATATATATATATATATATGTGTATATATATATATATATATATATATATATACAATTTTTAAAATTTTAGGAAGCAACATTCAAAATGATTGTTTAAAATAACTATCATACCTGCAGGGTTTGCTGGCCAATTTTTACAGGGCGTTTTGCAGATTGAAGGATTGGGTCAGCTTTTGTTTCTACCATACGACTTAAATCTATTTCTTTACTTTTCGGAATGATATTTAAAGAAGACAAGTCTAGAAGTCCTGGAAAAACCAGATCTTGGGTCTGATGCATTTCAGGACTAATAGAAAAAAAATCAATAATTACAACTTTGATTTTGAGTCAGAACTCTGCATGAGCATACAAAAAGGTAAAGCTCAGCTTATTGCTTTTTTAATTTTATTTTTAAGTATTTTTTTGGCCATTATAGGTATTTAAAAAAAAAAACCTTGTTGCTAGCTACATCATAGGTATTAAAGCCACCTATAAATAGATAAACTGATATGTAAGCAATATGCTTAATCTAAACAACTTAAAAGCATACATACACCTTGTCGAACAAGGCGGCTGTGCAGTGAAAGTTGAGCATATTACCATATGACACGGTAATATGCTCAACTAACTAAAAAAATTTCTCGCTTATGACGCCAGTGCTCTTCCACAACACCACTACTGCAACTGATGTCTTGTTCTTGCACTAAGTTAATTATAAACCTTATTAGGTTCTTGAATAAAACTTTATATACCAAAACGAAATAAAAAAAGGTTATATTAGATTTAAAGCTGGAGGTTAAGCTAGTCAATAAATAAAATCTACTTTTTTTTTTACTTTTGCTGTATAAACATTGTCAGCGAAAAATTAAATTGAAAATTATTAAAAAAACAAAACAAAATTTAAAAAAATAAAACTAAATTTAAAAAAATTTACTTAATTTTATTAACATTAAGTTTGAGAATAATTTCTTTAAGTCGAATAATCTTTTTCTCAATTTCAGCAGTCATTCCTTGTGATTTAAGTTTTCTTGTAATTTGAGACAAAGGATCTTCATTTGAAGGATTAAACATGGTTTTGTTGTCTTGGTGATGAAGCTCTAATCTGGGATGTAAGGAACAACTAATTATTATGAAAATTCATCATGAAAAACACAAATAACAAGAGAAATGAGAAAAATGGATTCAAAAAAAATTAGAAATTTACCTTGCAAGAAGAGTTCGTGTTTGGGGTGATCTAACAATGTAATCATACACATTGCGTGGTATTGGATCAACAAGAACGCTTAACAAAACAGTCTAAATTAAAATAATATTAAACAAAACATTAATCAAAGTAAAAAACTAATATATAAAATATAAAAAATAAAGGACTCTGATGTGTCGTCATTTATCAAGAACATCAACAACATTGTGTTAATTATGTGAAGCAAACTACTGAGTTTTGTTTGGGTTAAAAGTCACCAGCTTTTGTGATAGCTTGGAATGGCAAGTCACAAAAGAGAGATCACATGCAAGATCTGTTGTTTTAAATTATTTTAAACAATCAAAAAATGATGTCAAGACTGAATTATATAATTGTAGTACCCCAAGGTTACCAGAAATGAAGAGGAGTGTTGTCCATTGAGGACAACTTTAATACTGCAATTAAAATGAACCTTTTTTTATTTTTTTAAACATCTTCACTTCCAACAAGGCTGCAAGCAAGCATTATTAGAGTTTGAAACTACTGGAGGAGAAAAGATGAAGTTTATAAAGCAAGATAACAATTGACAGACAACTTAAAAGATTGCAAATTTATGAATCAGGAAAACAAGAAGCCAAACTTTATTAAAAGAGCCAAAAGCCAATTTATCAAAGAGCCAAACTTTATTAAAAGCATTTGATATATCAAGAGCAATAGCCCTTGCCTCATTCCTTCAATCAAATGCACAGTAGAACCTGTTATTATGTTAAACAGGTGAACAGTAAAACAAGATCATGATCTATTACAAAAGATCACGATCTATTACAAAAGATCATGATCTATTACAAAAGATCACGATCTATTACAAAAGATCACGATCTATTACAAAAGATCACGATCTATTACAAAAGATCAAGATCTATTACAAAAGATCATGATCTATTACAAAAGATCATCATCTATTACAAAAGATCATGATCTATTACAAAAGATCATGATCTATTACAAAAGATCATGATATATTACAAAGATCATGATCTATTACAAAAGATCATCATCTATTACAAAAGATCATGATATATTACAAAAGATCATGATCTATTACAAAAGATCATGATCTATTACAAAAGATCATGATCTATTACAAAAGATCATGATCTATTACAAAAGATCATGATCTATTACAAAAGATCATGATCTATTACAAAAGATCATGATCTATTACAAAAGATCATGATTTATTACAAAAGATCATGATATATTACAAAAGATCATGATCTATTACAAAAGATCATGATCTATTACAAAAGATCATGATCTATTACAAAAGATCATGATCTATTACAAAAGATCATGATCTATTACAAAAGATCATGATATATTACAAAAGATCATGATCTATTACAAAAGATCATGATCTATTACAAAAGATCATAATCTATTACAAAAGATCATGATCTATTACAAAAGATCATGATCTATTACAAAAGATCATGATATATATGGTTTTTTTGTTTGTTTTAATAGCCATTTTTTTTAGCTGCTGTTTTTTATTCTTAACTTTTTATTAAAAGAAAAAACAAAAAACAAAAAAGAACAGATATGATTTCAACTTTAACATTTTAATTCATTTAATAAATCATCAGATAAAACTAGAAAAATAAAGCATACAGTGCAATGTAAGATTTTAAATAATACAACCTTAAATCATAACAGTCTAAAGAAACTTTGCGGTGATCAAATATTTTAAATAAGAAACCTCAACTATATTTATATCTGATTTAAATCTTATTTTAATATTTTCTTATAAATCAATTATTTACTTATTTAATATCATTTTAATAATATAAAAACTTTAGTAAAGGTTAAATTTCTAAAATTATAACTTCCAAAAACATTTGTATTTTTTTTCAACTTTTTGAATGTGTTAAATTAACTTTAATTTTTCTTATATAAAGTTTAGCAAGGGGCCATCAATAAATTATGCCACACTTAGGGGGAAGGAGGGGCGAAGAGGTTAGTAATTTTGTGACAACTCATACAAAACTGTAACTAAAGTGTTAGGATGTTGTAACAATACAAATTTCATTATTACTAAAAGAAAAATAGTTATCAATAATTTGTTACTTTATTTAAAAGTGTTTCAATATAAAAACATTAGAAAAATGAAAGTTTTGATGTTATCTATTACTAAAACTTTTTTGTATTTAGTGTGTTTTTAAAATGTTCAAAGCTGCAGTCAAGTTGTCTAAACAAAATATTATTTTTAAGGTAATATCATCATGTAAAATGGCACACCTTCCAGAACAAGACTGTTTTTCTTGTCTTGTTAGAGTCACACCACACATCTATCTAATCATCATCTTCTTTCTCAGCAAATATATTAAATTGCCATACAAAGAGGGGAGAGTTGCCAAAATTGGAACAGCACCTTAATTCGAACACTTGCAATTATTTTATTGTTTTCTACATTTTGAGAGATTTTGAATATTATCGCTCAAAAAACTCATGAGCACCATTAATAAAAACTGTGTTCACACTATATTGATTGCACTGGGTAAAAATATACTTCTGTAGGTTATAAAGTTTTTTGTGTTTAATGTGATGGGATTTAATATGAAAGCAATAACATAAACTTTTCTTATAACTGCAAGCATGATATTGCAGTGATATAACTAAAATAGTTCAAAGTTTCTATAACCTGAACTATAAAGTTTTCCTTACTTAATTAGTGATAAAACCAAAGGTTTGATTAAATAGTTCAGGTGTAATTTTAAAATAAATAGTTACATAAACTTATTTATAAACCACAAAAAAATACTTTATCGAGTGATTTTAAATTAATAAAATGAGAGAACGCTATAATAGTTAAACCTTTTTGGAAAGAAAAGACAAAAAAATGTTATTAAACTTCTTCCATTCAACCTCATTTTTACAAGTGAGAGAAAAACAGCTCAAGATTATTTAATATGAAAAAAAGTAAAACACCAACTTTTAATAAATTTTAAAATTATACCTGATTTACTAACTGAATAATTGGTTGTTTTAAATATGGCAGCACTAAAGGCATAAGACGACAATGTACATCAACAAGTGGCATCTTTTTAGCGCATGCAACAATGTATCCAACTGATGCGTACCGTATCCATTGATTCTATAAAATGAAATAAAAAATTAGATTTCACAACATTTTTCTTTAAAGTCCATTAATTATAAAATTTTAATTGTCACAGGTATAATTATACCGGATGTGAAACAAATGGAACAACATCAACAAGCATTTCAGTTATGATAGGCTTCTGCAATAGACCGAGGTCAACTAATGATGTTAGTGCTTGAAGAGCTCTGACTACAACAAACTCTTCTGTATCTTTTAAACCCTAAAAAATGTAAGAGTAAAATATGATGGAGATAATATACAGGTAAAATATAGTGGTTCTTCTACAAGAATACCAACTTAAGTTTTATATTTATCACACCAAAAATTGGTTTTTCAGAGTTAAAGAGTTGAGAGGGGGTTGTAAATAACATTAAAAAAAAAAACCTCAAGTGTTATCATATGTAAGTGAATAATGTATATGCTTTTTGTTTAAAATAAAATCTTTGTTAAAAAGTTAGCTTCATAAAACAGCTTTTGAAGAAAAATTAATAACTTTTGGCTGTAATCATAAAACAATAAATTTCTTAAAGTTATTTTAAGAAGTAAATTTCTTAAACTTTATACAATTTACAATTTTGGTGTATTTCAAACTGTTTAACTACCTTTATTTGTCATGTTTTTTTTTTTACATCAATTTAACAAAGAAAAGAATTATATCTTAATAAACTTTCATAAATTTGAAAAAGAAATTTAAGCAGTTTGCTTTAGAAAGTAAAATGCTACCATTTTTTTTTAATAAGTTAAGTTTTGTATACTAATTAATACAATTTTGCACAAATGATGAATTTAAGAAGCAATAATAATTGCCTATTTAAATTTACATTTTTTGTCTTCTAATTTTAGTTTTTTAATGAGGATCAGTGAAATTAAGTTTTGCCTTAAAATATAAAAAGTAAAACTTATAACTATATTAAAAAACAAATAAATAGTTTTTTAATGCTATGCATTAAAAAATTATTTATTTGTTTAATTTGTCAATTTATTTAACTTATATCTGAACCAGATGCTATTTAAAATATCAAAAATATAATTATTATTATTTCTGAGTTGAATCAAGGGGGAAATGAAATAAATGTAAACTATGGAGTGAATAAGTTGAGCATTATTCATCTTTATGTGAACAATCATACTGAATCTTTTGTGAGAATATTCGAATTGAAACCTTTGTGAGAATATTCAAACTGAAACCTTTGCGAGAATATTCAAACTGAAACCTTTGCGAGAATATTCAAACAGAATCTTTTGTGAGAATATTCAAATTGAAACCTTTGTGAGAATATTCAAACTGAAACCTTTGCGAGAATATTCAAACTGAAACCTTTGCGAGAATATTCAAACAGAATCTTTTGTGAGAATATTCAAACCAAAATCTTTGTGAGAATATTTAAACTGAAACCTTTGTGAGAATATTCAAACTGAAATCTTTGTGAGAATATTCAAACTGAAATCTTTGTGAGAATATTCAAACTGAAACCTTTGTGAGAATATTCAAACTGAAACCTTTGTGAGAATATTCAAACTGAAACCTTTGTGAGAATATTTAAACTGAAATCTTTGTGAGAATATTCTAACTGAAACCTTTGCGAGAATATTCAAACTGAAACCTTTGTGAGAATATTCAAACTGAAATCTATGTGAGAATATTCAAACTGATACCTTTGTGAGAATATTCTAACTGAAACCTTTGTGAGAATATTCAAACTGAAACCTTTGTGAGAATATTCAAACTGAAACCTTTGTGAGAATATTCAAATTCGGTAGTGACTCCACTACCGATTCCGGTAAATTATTCCATCCAAAGTGTAAAAAAGTGTTGTCTACTTAAACAATTTTTAACAAACTCTGATTTAACACGATATTTATAACCTCTAATATTGGATGCAGGACCTGGTGTACTGATTGAATGCATTTGTATCTGGACTTTCTTCATATCAATAGATTCAAAACCCTAATATAATTTATATTGTTGTATAAAGCCCTTTCTTAGTCCGAACTTCTAAAGTTGTTAAATCTAATATTTTTAGTCTTTGATTATGTCCCAGATGTCTTAATTATGGTATCGATTTAGTTGCTCTTCTTTGAACTTTTTCAAGTTCTTAAATATCTTTTTTATAATAAGGATTCCAAGCTTAAATCGCAAACTCCAAATGAGGTCTAATGTACATGCAATAGCGCATTTTCATGAGGTATTTATCTTTATACCTAAAAGTATTATTTAATATTGCAAACATACTGGTTGCTTTACTGGCAGCATCCCTTACTTATCTTTCCCATTTCAAATCCTTGGATATATTAATACCTAAGTCTTTTTCAAGAGTAGATTTTTCAATTTCTTTTAGTTCATCATCATTTTTTATGAAATACAAATATATTTTATTACTAGCATCAAAATTTTTTACATTTCTTATTTTACATTTCTCAAAGTTCAAACCCAGTTTCTATTCATCAAGTTTTTTTATATCATTTTGAAATGATTTTGAATTAACCTCGCTATAAATAGGTCTACTTACTTATAGGTCATAAACAATTTACCAAGTCTGCTTGGTAAATTGTTTATGAATAATAAGAAAAGGAGTGGCCAAGTACAGTACCCCGTGGTACTCCACTTAACACATCAACCCAATTTGCCTTGCATTTTCCCATCACTACTCGTTGTTTTCTACTTAATAAGAATTATTCAATCCATTTAAGAGGCATACCAACAATATCGGAAGCATAAACCTCAGCACATAATTTTATGTGTGATACTGTCAAATGCTTTTTGAAAGGCGGTCTACAAAACATTAATTAGAATACCATTTAATAATGCGCTTGTTAAGGTGTCAAGAAATTCTAGTAAATTCACTGTGCAGCTATTACCTTTCAGAAAGCCATGCTGTTCCTTTACTAATAGCTTGTTTGTTATAAAATGTTTGATTATATTATCAGTAACTATTCTTTCTAATATTTTACATGGTATTGACGTCAGAGATATTGGTCTGTAATTTGTTGGTTCCAACTTACTACCTTGTTTAAATATAGGCATTATATTAGCCTTCTTCCAAACACTAGGTATAGTACCATCTTCTGTAGATTTTTAAATATTAAATAAAGAGGACATGAAATTGATGAACTGCACTGTTTTAGAACAAAAGGATGTAGCAAATCAACTCTAATTGCTTTTGATATATCAAGAACCTTTAATCTTCTTTCTATATCATTTTGTGTTATCTCGACAGCTTCTAATATTGCGTTTAATTGACAGTCATCAATATTTTTGCTTACATCTTTATCTTCTACATATACAGAATGGAAATATTTATTAAATTCTTCAGCAATAGCCATTTGATTAGTGACAGTTTTTGTGTCACTGTTCTTGATCGATGTAATTTGGTCTTTTACTGACTTTTTCTCATTAATATACATATAAAGTAACTTTGGATTTATTTTACAATTATTAATCTCCCTCTCAAATGACTTAATGTTTTCTTTTATTTCGTTTCTGATTTCAATCTTTAAACAATTAATTGAGTTTTAATTTATTCACATTCCCAACTACCTTTATGATACAATTCTTAAGTTCATTACACAGATTAGATTCTTTTAGTATATGCTTGCAATTTAATAAATGATGACCTTGTTTTGCATCACCTAAAGGGGATGAGTGAACAATAAAACAAACATTTTTTTCATTAGTAATTAGAAAATCCAAAATATTTTTGAATCAAAGTTTGCTTTTTGGTAAGTTGGATCATTAACGCTCATTGATATAAGAAGCAATTTTCAAGACACATTTATTAGCTTGAGAATCACTCTCAGTAGGAGAGAATGGAGATTTTATTTCGGAGCAACCAATAGTGTTGTAGTTAAAATCACCGGTAATAATTAAATCATTTCACAATCAATACCCAATTTAGAAGAAATGATCGATTCCAGAATGGTATTGTTATAATCCTGAGTTGCTAATGGTGGTCGATATATACATACAATTAGTACTTTTTGATTACCAAAACATAAACAAGTCCATGTCAGTTTAATATCACTACAATTTGATTGCTTAATAGTAATTTCTATTGAATTTATGTTGCTCTTTGCTTAAATACAAACTCCACCTCCATGTTTCAGTCTACCTTTCTAAAAATGTTATAATTGATCATGTTAACATCTGATCTAACAGTAAACCATGTTCTGCAACACAGATTACATCCGGTTCATAAATATGTGCCAGAAATCTTAACTCGTCAATTTTATTATTAGGAGATGTTGTGTTTGTATACTATATTATCAACTCTAGATTATTAGTAACCTTTAATAAACTTTTTTATCTTGATTAATTGAGCTATTCTCTGGTGAAATTCTACCATTATTGTACACATTTTTATATTCATAAAAAATAATGACTCATAGTTAATTAGTTTTGATTTCTGATTATTTATAAGTGACTGCTATTTAATTTTAACAATTTGGTCATTACGTATACCATAATAGTAAACCAATGGTTGTAAATTTTCTAAATTTTGTTTTTTGCACTGATCTCTTAATAATTTAGCATTGTATTTTTCAGCCTTGGTTAAATCAGGGTTGATAAAAACATTGCTAAACATGCTTGAATCTTTTTAGTTTTTTGCAGCTTTTAAAATAGAGTTCCGCTTCTTTTTATTGTTAAGGATAACAACAAACGGCGGTTCTTTATCAGTTTTCGTTTTGAGCTTTATAACTTGTTTAGGTTCAATCATTGCATTTATTGATTTAAATACATCAACAATTGTTTTTCTGTCTTCCTCTTTAGCATTTGTCTAAATCCTTTGATGCATTAAATTATAACATTATTTTCTCGTTACGTTCTTTCTTTTGTTTCGGCAGCAACAACATTCATAATATACTCCTCTAACTTTTTTACTGATGCATTTCCACTAACAATGCTTGCCCAAAATATTGAGGTTGATTTACGAGTAGTTTCAACATTTTCTAAAACTCTAATCCTTTCTAGTAACTTTAAGTTGCTAATCTTTAGCTCTTCAATCGACTTGTTCAATGCACCAATCATAGAATTAAGTTGTCTGAACATTTACCATGATTAAATATAAACAATAAATTTAACTTAACGAAACTTTTTTCTAGTTTTAATTTTAATTAACTTGTTTACAATTATTAAATAAAACACGTCTTCTCGCTGTAGTTGTAAAGAGTGAATATGTTGAGCATTATTCAACTTTGTGGGAACATTCAAACTGAAACTTTTGTGAAAATATTCAAACTGAAATCTTTTTGAGAATATTCAAACTGAAACCTTTGTGAGAATATCTAAAATGAAATCTTTGTGAGAATATTCAAACATTAAATATAATTGATATAATTTTTCTTTTATTACCATGTAATTTTTTTTTTTTTTTAAATTACATTTTAAAAATGTCCAAAAATTCTTTAAATGTATTTTTAATATTATACACATGTACACATTAAAACTAGGTAATCACAAGCAAATTTTTTGTCGTTCTTAAATTTGATAAGGTAGATTGTGTGTGAGTGTGTATGTGTGAGTGTGTGTGCGTGCGTGTGTATGTGTGTGTGTGTGTGTGCAAGAGATGCGCTTTTACTTGTGATTGTTAAAAAAAAATTCTGTCTATTTATTGTTACTTTTTAATAATATTATTATAGACAAATATTTAAAAAAAAAAATTTTTTCTTCAAGTGATTGTTTTTATTTTAATGGAGGCTGCTAGGTTTTGTCATTACTGTTTGTAACTTTCCAGTCTTTGCCTAATATTTAAGTGTTGTTTTGAAAATAATATTGGTTTATTATTAATAATTATCTTATTATTGTTATAATTGTTAATTTATCATCATTACTACCTTCATTACTATTTTAATAATGTGTATTTATTAATATAATTTCATGGTATTTACTTAAGATTAGTTTTCAACTATTTATGAACTTTATTGTAAAATCTTTTATCAAAAATATTGATTGAATTTTGATAATTCAAATCAAACTGTTTTGTGTTTACACTTAATTGCAAGTGAATGTTTTATTCAACTAGCATGTTTTATTCAACTAGCAACTGAAATTTTATTTAAATTTAGAAAGGTTTGCATAAATTTATTGTTATTACATAGCCCTCTATTGTGAAAGTAAGATAAAAATTGTAATAGATTTCCTGCAGCCTAACTGTGGTAAGTTCAGAAAATGACTCAAACAAAATTTTTGCCTACTTTAAAAATATAAATATAACCAAAAAGGATACAATTGTGATACTTTATTGGTAAATATTATTATACTTTATATTATATATCATTTATATTATTATACTTATATATTTATTATTATTTATAGAGATAGAATATATAAAATATAATTTCATCAACAAAATCATTGATAAAACCATTGGTATGTTGTTTTGAATTAAGTGTCAGTTAATGAACATTTACTTTTCCTTTCCCAATGAGGAACTTATATTTTTATGTATTGACATGAGCCATCGAAAGGTTTTGGTATATTAGATATATAGATGGACAAATTATTGTTGATTGTCATTTCATCATAGTTATACCATAATAGCTTATGTAACTAATTAGCAAACCAAATAGATCATTTAATATTTTGTTTATTTTAAGTACATTTGACAAATTTAATACTGATTCATAATATTAAAAGATGAATCAGTAAATTATAATAATAATAACTTTAATATGTATAACAAAGCTAACCACTCTAAAGTAAGCCTGGGAGTTTTCACAGAACTCAGAGAACATAAGAGTTTTAGTGTCAGTCTAAGAAATCAGAGAACAAAAGAGTTTTCGTGTCAGTATAAGATGCTTCTGAAACTTTATTTAGTTAACTTTATTTTCTAATTGTTTTTATTTAGTTCCTAAATATATAATACAATTTTGAGTAAAAAAAACTCTGCATCATTAAGTAGAGTGGTGGTTTAGTGGAGCTTATTGAAGTCTGGCTGTTGTGCATTCTTAGATCAGTTTTATATTCTTATCTTGCAAGAGTCATTTATAATCTTCAAGAACCATTTATAATTTTTAATTTTGTAAAATTTTAAATAATATGGTGATAATAATCATTTTGAAAATAATATGGCTCAAAACTATATCTTCTATTTTAAAAACTTTTACCTGTTGTAATAAAGGTTTTAAAATAGATAGACAATGCCAACCAATATAGACAGCTATTCCAACAATGCTATCAAAAAATGCAGCTCTTAATTGCCAGTCATGCTTATCATTTAAAAATGTTATAATGTGAGACAATAACACATCATTAGCTTTTTGTCTTCCAAAAAATACACAAAGCCGAGTGAGTCCATTTTCCATAAGAGTACGCTTGACAACACTGTCAGAGTTTGTGAGCAAAGCAACAACTTTGTTCTGTATGAGTTCATGCAATGCATGCAGCTCAACATCGTAACTCACCTAAAAATAAATCTTTAAAATATTAATAGAAAAGAAAGTAAGAGACATTAAAAAAATAGCTAAAAAAAAGAAAGAAAAAAAAACAACACTATTCTGAAATTAATTTGCATCAGTGTTAACCTGATATTGAATTTGATCATCTCTGTCATTATTGTTTATGCTGCTTAGTTGGGCAAGCTCTAAAAATCGAAGAGCAGTTTCAGCCAGAGATGATATATTTTCTGCAAATGCACACTGCACTATAACTTCAGGATCATTAACAAGCTGACTCTTAAATATTGCAAAAAAGTATTTATTTGAAATATATATATAAAAAAAATGATCATGTATAATGGATGGATTTTTAAAAATACCACAATACTAATGTGACAAAAAATTTTATTTGAGACAATAAAATTAGAAGAGTTATTGTATTTCCATGATCATAATCTCATGATAATAATAATAATTTCTTTGATAATCATGATTTAAACTACTTACAAGATTAGGTAGAATGTACTCTGGAAATATATTAGCTTCATTTTTGGGTAAAATAGTGATGATTTGTAAGCACTTGGTAATTGCAGTGATAGAATGTGCACGAACCCGAGGAATTGAATCTGTCACAAGGAAGAACATATATGGAAGAATCAGCTCTAAGATAATCTCATCTGTCACATAATAAGACAACTTCAAAAGCAGGTCTAATGCATTTAACTTGGATATACAAAACTAAATAAAAAATAAGAACATAAATACAAAACTGAATAAAAAAAAACAATTTCTTTAAACACGTTTAAGAAAATATTTGAACAAAAATAGAAGAGCAAGATTCTCAACAAAAATAAAAATAAATAAAAATGACACGTGCAACTTTTAAAACAAGGTTTTTATGCTTAGTGAAAGTTTTATTTCATTCAACAGAGTTAAATAAAACATATTTTATATATAAAAAAAAATTAATTTAAACAAAACCAGAGTTTTCAGAAACAACTAGTATATTGATTAGCCTGATGTATATTTTTGTTTTTTGAAAAAAAATTGGTCTGTGAGCAAACCTTTAGTTACCAGCATTCTCTACAAGTTCGGTAACTAAACACAGAACCCCTTTAAATTTAAAATTTTAAAACACTGCTGCCATTGACCTCATGCATAAGTAACTAATAAACTACAAGGTTGCGCAAAAGAAAAAATAATATAACTCACTTTCAAATTCCTGACACATGAGATCACCAATGAAACAATCATAACAAAGCAATCTATATATTAAATAACATTTACAAATATAAAAAATAATTAATAATTATATTTATTAAATATAATTATTAATTATATTTAATATATATAATCATTAATTATATTTTATATTTGTAATATTAAACCAAAGAAGTTGATTTTTAGATTAAACAAAACTTTTTAAAAACTGTTAAAATTTATTTTAAGTTGAACAGTTTTTAAAAACTGTTTAAATTAAAATTTATTTTTAGCTGCAAAATTTAAAATAATAAAAGCTCTATTATAATAATATATTTTAAATACTATCAGTTTCAGGAACTCTTCTTTCATCTTTTTCTATAGTAACAGTTTCTATAGCAACATTAGGAAATGCTTCTTTAGTATTTACAGCATACTTATGGCACAAAGAACTGCAAATTAAATCCATATCTTTCACCAATCTAACAAATGGTATCAAGTTAAATAAATATATATATATATATATATATATATATATATATATATATATATATATATATATATATATATATATATATATATATATATATATATATATATATATATATATAATAACATTGTTTAAAAAAAAACTAAACTTTTATTTAAAAATAAATATATTAAATCAATAATAAACAAACTTAGCAATTTTTTCATCTGCAGTTATAATTGGCAAACCCACAAAACCTGATAAGTAACTTTTAAGAAAAGAATAAAATTCTTCTGGAAATATTGACCCTACAAAAAACAAGTATAAAAAAAAAAATCAATAAAATCATCTTTAAGAGCTTTAAATTATCAAAACATCTGTTTATTATGACAAATGAATCTATTAAAACATCTGTTTATTATGACCATAATTCTATCATAACATCTGTTTATTATGACGAATGAATCTATTAAAACATCTGTTTATTATGACTAATGAATCTATTAACTATTAGAGCATATGCAGTAGGGTGTTTCATATTTTATCAATTTTTGAAATTAAACTCGCGAATCGATTTATAAATTGACCATTTATATGAAAATAAGTTTGAACAAAAAAAAGTATGTTTGTACAATTTTTAGGGTCCCCGCCAGTTTGATTTTGGGCAAAAATGTTGGGTGTTTTAAATGCCTGGCGGGGACCTTAAAATTTATCCAATAAAATTTTTTATTCTTTTAAATAATATATGTTGGATTGGATATTAATTACATAAAAGGAGCATGTTGAAAAAATTAAGATACGCCTCCGAGTTATTAATATTTACAAAAACCTATTTTATAACTTGGTGGCGTATTTTATAACTCGGAGGCGTATTTTATAACTCGGAGGCGTATCTTAATTTTTTCAACATGCTCCTTTTATGTAATTAATATCCAATCCAACATATATTATTTAAAAGAATAAAAAATTTTATAGGATAAATTTTAAGGTCCCCGCCAGGCATTTAAAACACCCAACATTTTTGCCCAAAATCGAACTGACGGGGACCCTAAAAATTGTACAAACATACTTTTTTTTGTTCAAACTTATTTTCATATAAATGGTCAATTTATAAATCGATTCGCGAGCTTAATTTCAAAAATTGATAAAATATGAAACACCCTAATATGCAGATAGCCTATCCAGTTAAAAGCACTTCCTACATTTTCTAAATCTAAAAGCAATTTATTTAATTTTTTATTAGATATGTATTTTGCTTCATTTCAATTTTTTTATTCAATTTATAATTATAACTACAATTGAAAAGTTTAAATATAACTATAATTATAATTAAACTATAATCTACTTTAACTTTGCTTACTTTATATTAAATATATTTTTTTTATAATACTTTTAATAAACATTATTTAATTGCCATATTCTTATTTTATTTTTAGTAAATATAATTTTTTGTTTAAGTATTGTATTGTTATTGATCTAAAATGTTTACTTGAAATTAGTACTTGTACTATGTGTAAATATTTTATGAAATGTAAATCAATTTCAGAACACAATTGATTTGATTATAGGCTATATACTAAGTCTATAATAAATACATATATTAAGTCTACAACATCTATGTGGAGGCTTTGATACATACATTTACTGATTTTAACTCAATGGATTCACATAACAAATGCCAATTAAATATACATAATAAAAAATCTTTAAAATTTTAACTCAATATGCTTATTCTAAGCAATCAAAATAATTCAATTTGTATCGATGAAGAAAAAAATGGTTGTATCAATTGTTTGTATCGATGAAGAAAAAGATGGTTGTATCAATCGCTTGTATCAATGAAGAAAAAGATGGTTGTATCAATCGCTTGTATCAATGAAGAAAAAGAAAAGTTGTATAATTAGCAAACTAATCCACTTTAGCAAAAAACAGATTCACTTTTGGCAAAATTGTTTTTATTTAAATAATAACCAATTTAATATTATAATTAAATAATTTATGAATAAGATTAAATATTTTATGAACCTCTATATTTAGTCATGTATTCTTTAGCTGTTAACCTTTTTGATGGATCCATTTGAATCATGTGCATAATCATATCCTAAACAAGAAACTTTTGTAAAGTTCACAATTTAAATCATGATAAAATCTTGTTTAAATTAAGTTTTAATTTATACAAGATTTAAGTTCTTTTAATTTATACATTTTTTTTTTTTTAAAGATTTCATCATAATAAGAATTAAAAATAACCTTAATATTCTCATTAATTTTTTGTATCTTGACTTCAGGGTGAAAATCATTTAATCTGTAAGCAAGTAGTTGAGAAAGATCAAATAAGCCAGCACCATCACAAAATAGCTCTCCAACAACACATCTAAGTTAAATTAATTATTATCAAATATGATTCTGTAGAATTTAATTTTAACTCTAAAATATTTTCAATATTGCATATATATTTTGGCTAAAAAGTAAAATGTATTATTTTCATTTAAACTAATTTTTTATTTATTTTTCATTTTATAACTAATCTTCAAACAATATAAGCCCTGTCTTTTGGCTTCAACAATATAAGCTCTGTCTTTTGGCTTCAACAATATAAGCTCTGTCTTTTGTCTTTAACAATATAAGCTCTGTCTTTTGTCTTCAACAATAAAAGCTGTTTTTTGTCTTCAACAATATAAGCTCTGTCTTTTGCCATCAACAATATAAGCTCTGTCTTTTGTCTTCAACAATATAAGTTCTGTCTTAAGTCTTCAACAATATAAGCTTTGTCGTTTGCCTTTAACAATATAAGCTATGTCTTTTTCTATTTTGCTTAAACCAAAAAAAGAATGCTATTGCCATAGAAAAATTCGAACTAAAAAAAGCTAGAAGTGCTGTAAAAGTGCCTCTTTCTCATTAAATCTTTAATTACTCTAACTGTTGCTTGGGGATCAAAAGAAATAATAACAAAGTTGGGCAAGCAGAACCCTACTCAGCCAAGCTCAGACAATTTTTGCTACCTTGACTTTGCAATGTGAAGAAAGATATTATCACGGAGGAAATAAATTTTGTCACGAGGGTATTTTCTTTTTTAAATCTGTGAAGCTTGAAAAATTGAGCACATTAGATTGCTCACATAATTATGATATTAGGCAGAAGCAGTTCCCAGTACACAATTACATGCAGGTTTTGTCAAACCAAATGCAATACTTTTTTAAGGTGTAGGTAGAACTTTTAGAGTTGTAATTTATGTATGTTTGCCAGGTACCCAGTAATTTGAAATTACCCTGTACCCAGTACACCTCAGAGGTTTCTAGTTAACAAACACCTCTTTTTTTGTGTTTCTGGGTTGCCAGGCACCTTCGAAAACTACCAAGCACCTTCAAAATTACCAAGCACCTCCTATAATTGAAAGGTAAACCAGCACACTTAAAAAAACTCACCAGATACACAGCACATCATTATTCTATAGAATCATGAACACATCCAAGTTTGCTTGCTAAGCAACACAAATAAGTTTTGGATTACTTTTGAATACTTGACTAAAATCAATGGTCTCCTCAAATATTATTGGGAAGATATATTTAAGGATTGTGTTTAATAAAAATGCTTTAGACAGTGCTGAGGGTACAGCTAAAAAATTTCTTTTTTTTTATTGTTTACATTAAACACCTAAATTCCAATTCTAATAGTCTGCCGGATCAGGCCTAATCCAACATTAAGTCGCTTTTATGTAAGCATTTAAACCAACGATAAGTCCTCGCTGATTGAGCTGACTCATAAACATGGAAAAAATGAAGAAAAATTTTATCAAAATTATTATAGATAAATACAATCTTGCCATTACTATTATATAAAAATTTTAAAATTAGAAAATTTAAAACTTTCTTGATATCTAATTTTCTAAGTTTCTAAGACCTTTCTAAGATCTTTAATAAAATAATATCTTTAAGTTTTTATATCTTTAACGCTTTTAGTAGAGTTACACCATTTTATAATAGCACTCTTAATTCTTGCAGATGTAAAGATAAAATACAGGCCTTGTTACAAGAGTTTTTTGTGTAACCAAAAACTGTAGTGGATAACTTAACTAAGCTTATTTGTTTATATTGCTAAATAGTGTCTTTAGCATATATCACATAGTAATTGAATTCAATTTTAAACCTTGTTAAAAACTATTTAAACAATATAACTATAACAAAAAAATTATTAAAAAAAACGTAATTGAAAAAGATTATATTTCTTTATTATTTATTTCTTAAAACAATCTCATATGTAACATACTAATTTTTTGTTTGATGAACTTTTAATAAAGATTTTAAACAGTCTATAAATAGATTTTATCAGTTACCAAAAAGATATTCATAAACATTATTTATGTTCATATATAAAACTTGTCGTAGGAACTTTTCATGATATAGAATTAATAAAATTGAATTAATAACAAACTATTTATAAATTCTTAGTGTGCTTTTTAAGCCTTTAAAATATCCACCACAATCTACAGACTTTATAATTTATTCAAGCGTGTTAAATTCCAAAGTGTTTTACTTTAGTGTATGACGTCATTGTAGAAATTCAATAAGAAATATAGAAATTCTTTTTATCTTTAAATTGTAGAATTTTTTTTTTCCATCATATTACTAAAGAATTTCTTTAGCTATTTTATTTTCTAATTTTTGTCAAATTCACATTTAAAAAAGAATAAAATATTTCGATATATTAAGTTTGATTTTATCAAAAATAATAAACTTAATTTTACAAAAGAATATAGATAGGAAAAAAAAAAAAAATAGCTGATGTCAGCTATTTTGTTTTTTTTCCATACAGGTTTTTTTTGTCTTTATTTAAATAGGTTCTAATTGGTATGAAGTTGCCAACATTTTAACAGTCTATATAAAGCATTCTTCTGTTTAGCTTCAAAATTTACAAAAAAGTCAAAAAAGTAAAATTGATAAGAAACACTTATTTTAAAAGCAAATAATATTGATTCAAAATAAAATTTTGAATTTTCCATAAAATAGAAATATAGCATATATTGCAGGATATATTTTAAAGACTTAAAAATTACACTAAAATGTAGATGACAAGCTTCGACTAAAACTAACAAGGTAGTTTTTCTTGGAATACGATTATCATTTTGTTTTATTTAAAAAATTCAGCTCAAACATTTTTCTTAAACAATCTCTTTAATATGTACACATCTTGCCTTGGCACTTTGGTATTCCTTTAACAATTTGCTTAATGAATTGATAAGAAAAAAATCGTTCAAGTGAAAAAATTCTAAAACCCTTTTACATTTTTAAAACCATATTTAATTTAAAACTTTCAATTTTAATTAAATATGATGAAAAGATTAAATCTAAAACATTTTCTTTTTTTAACGTTTGGGAATTTTTATCTAAAGAAAAATTTATTTAACAATGTATTTTACAATAATTAAGTACAAGATAATTTGATTTTTTAAATCAACACTGCATAAACTTTATCAAAAGACAATTTAAATATTTAAATTGATAAATGTTTTGACTGAATGTAAATTTGTAGGTAAAATTTCATACATAAAATGCATACAGTGTCACAACTGCAAGCAACCACTATTAGGTTGGGAGTTATTAGAAAATAAAGAATATCGTTAAAGAGCAAGGAAACGGTAATACTTGAAAAGTTGTATATCTTATGAAACAAAAGACTTAAAAAGTTGTAGATTGTATGAGTCGGGAAGACATGAAGATGGGATAGAGTTTTGCAGCATTGATGTGCAAGAAAAAAATTAGATGAATAAAAGCTTTTAGAGCATGAAGAAACAAATACAGTGAAAGTATACAACTTTGCTAAATTTTTTGATGCAACCTTTTGCAACCAATTATGGAACAGTGGTTCAATCTTAGCAGATAGAGAAGGTCCATTTATATCTACAATGTGTTTTTGGACCTTGTCTAGAAGAGAAAGAGCATCATTAGAAGAACCAGCCTGAATGACTATAGTATTCCACTTGAATTTCTCTTTTTTAACAGCTAGTTTTTGTCAAAACAGGAAGAAAAAAAAAAAGTTGAGTTGTCAGCAAATAGAGCCACTTTAGATGTAAGATTGTCACAAAGATCAATAATGTAGATAAGAAACAATAAAGGAACAAGGATAGAAACTTGTAATTATTGGAAATAAAAAAGAGTTTAGGCCTTCCAGGATGATTTTAATACTGCAGTTAACAAGAAATGAATTAATAATCTCAAAAGATTTCCCAGATATACTATTTAAATAGAGTTTATAAGCTTTTAATGTCAATAGCAACTGCTATTGGTTTCCTGCCTCCATCTAATGCATAACCTTTCTGGCACAACAGTTAGCAAGTCAGTTGTAGAAAGAGAAGATCAAAATCTTTTGTCAGAAAAAAAGTTAGACATTAAAATGAGATACACTGCGACCATTTTCTATAGACGCATGTGGATTATGTCTTAAAAACGTACTTAACTTTATTTTTATAGTGTATTTCATTAAATTATAAATAAAGTATAAAAAAATAACGAAAATTATCAAAAAATAAAATCAAATTTGAAAAGAGGTCAATCATAAATGAATTAAGTTCAAAAGATAGCTGACTATTTTCTATAGTTGCAGTTTACATTTTTAAACAAAACTATCTAAAAAAACGTTTTTATCACATTTTTAGTACTCGATTGGACCTCCTTCTCGCTCAATTACTTGATAAATTCGTTTTGGCATACTTTCCACCAAGTTTTCTAGCACTTTTGGCTCCATATCCTCCCAGCATTCTGACAACGCAACTTTTAGCTCTGCCACAGAGTTATATTGCTTCTGGTCAGCATAGATACGTCTTACAATGATTCCCCAGATGTTTTCAACAGGATTCAAATCTGGACTGCAAGCAGGCCACCACATTCGCTCAATTTTTGTGAATGCTGGTGTTGTCTTGTTGAAAAACAAACTTTTTGCGTCGATATTTGTTTTTAAATGGAATCAAACATAATTTTAGCACATCTATGTATTCAGAACTTTTCATTTTGCAAGATGTAAATGCTAAATTTAACTTTCCTGTTGCACAAAACCCAAGCCAAACCATCAAAGATCCACCACCGAAATTACTTGTCGAAAAATATTTGGGTTCTTTCCTCAAATCACGCCAGTAGCCACTAAAACCATCAGGCCCATCAAGATTAAACTTTTTCTCGTCTGAAAAAATCACCTGGTATTGAAAACAAAAATATTCAGCTATTTAGACATCTTAAGTATTCATGAGAATTTAATCTAAAATTTCTTACTTGTTCCCAAAATGCGTGCCATGTTTTCACGGGCAAATTCCATCCGTTTCTGTTTGTGAACGAGCTTTAAATTTGGTGCTTTATTCATTTTTGATCATACTATATGTGTCTTTAAGAACTTTTCTAATCGTCTCCATGCAAACATTTAAACCCAAATCTGACTTAATTGTTTTCAAACTTCTTTATGAATTTGATGCGAGTCGAACAATTCTGCGTTTTTCACGGTCTGAAACCCTAGATTTCTTTGGTTTTCTCTTGATTGTTGCATAATCTGTTGGATTTTTCAAGAAATTACGGACAATGTGATCAGATCTCTTCAATCTTCTAGCAATTTCTCGATTTGGAACTTTTTCTCGATAAGCCAATATTTGACCTTTTTCAATATCGGTAAGGACCTTTCCTTTCGGCATTTGGTTAAGTTCAACTTAATTTCGACTCACAAGATAAAAAATACTACAGAATATAAGAAACTTGCGACAAAACTCGTAAAAACTTTAGTGCGTCTATAGAAAATTGCCACGCGAATATTAAAAATTTAATTATTTTAATACAATCAAGACAATTATTAATTAGATGCATAATGGATCATTGTTTTCTTACATACACTTATTCAAAAGTACCGTTATAACAATTTTATTACCACTGTAGCACTGTAAATTCGCCAAATTCTACATGCGTCTATAGAAAATGGTCGCAGTGTATTAGAAATATGTTGATTACATAGGACTTATTGAAAAAACTTTTAAAGATAGATGGTATAAGCATAAAACTTTCTTTTCTTTTTAAAACATCACAAATGATGTAATCAACAACGATGTAATTAACACAGATGATGTAATTAGTCATAACTAAAATAACGATATTGATTTAAAACAAAAAAATGCTTCCACCTTTTATACCTGATTTGGAAAACTTCAAAAACCTATTGCACTTAAACAATAAAGTTTCGACAAATAACAAATTTCAAAAAGAGTTAAAGTAAGATGTTTAAAAAATTAAATCAAAAAAAAAATATTTTGGTTTTCAAATAACATTACCCAACTCACAACAGAAAACTAAAAAAAATGTACACAACAATATTATTAATTCTTATGAGAAAGCCTCTAAAAGTTTGGAAAATGTAATTTATTAAGAAGCCTTAAGTATCATTAAAAAAAAAACCTTGAAATCAGAATTGAATCAACTGCCCCTGTCCAAGCCTTTGTAACACTTAAAGATCATAAACCAAACTTTCAAAACAAACTTTCTTTTAGGTTATTGATTCCCTCAAAAAGTATAAAGGAATATAAAGGTCACAATAATCCTTTCTTGTAATTTTTTTATTTTTAGGAGAAATCCTAAATAAAAAAATGATAGAAAATTGTAATTGCAAACAAAAAAACAATTGTCTGATGAATGGAAAATGTTTATCAAAAAATTAATGTTTTGCATATGTGTGAAATATTACAGTAGTTAAAGACATTTTTTTTTATTTTTGATGTAATTTAATTTTAAATATAAATTAGAGTTTATTAATTTGGTCATTCATTTCTGATGAATCATTATTAATGAAACACTGTTTATAATGAAACACTGTTTATAATGAAACACTGTTTATAATTAAACACTGTTTATAATTGAAAAAATTTGAATAAAATTTAAAGTTAAAAAAAGTAAACATCCTGTCATAAAAAAAGTTAAAAATGTTTTACCCTACTGAAAATATATCCATTGCTTCAGTTAATTCAAATTGTTGGGTTGGAACTCCTTGCATAGGGAGCATAGTGCCAACCTGTTCTTTTTTATTTTCTCCATCATAATTGACATTACTTAAATCTAAATTTCTTGTACGTGAGTCAATAAATCTTTCTGGAGCTAAACAGCATGTCCTTCTACGAGATGTATCGAAAAAATAATTGAAATCAGCAGGATTATCTAATGGCAAGAACACAGGTTTAAAACTGGCAATATCAGTTAACTGAACCCAGTTCCAACTAGTGACCATAATATTCTCAGTCTTTATATCCCCATGGCATACCTACAAATAAAAAAAGATTCAGTAACAATTGATATGAAATGTTTGGAGAAAATTAAACTATAATCTAAAAGAGTAAAAAAAAAACCTTAACAGAATGCATCTGTTCTAGTGCACATAGTACTTGAAATACAATCCATTTTTTTTCAACAATACTTAGAAATGGACGTGTACTAAAATGAAGATAGAATTAAAATATCAGATAAACAAACACTTTATTAAAAACCCTGGCTTATAACAAAATATTAGTTAATGTTGTACTTCGTTGAGTTCAATTAATAATACAAACATAGTGATTTAATACAAATTTTTTTTCTAAATATTTTTTATAATTTCCAAAAAGTAGTAAAACAATGCTCATTGGCATTACAATCTTTAGATATAGTTGTATGTGGACCATTGGTATGCTTTAAGTGCTTGCAAAAAAAACAAAATGTCTTTAAAAATGTAACAAATGGTTTCTTTCATCAAACAATTTGATAAAAAATTGCAATAATTAAGTTGTTGCAATGGCTTTGAGGCTAAACCAATCAACAAACATGCAAACATTTTCAATATATATAATATACAGTCTTCTCCGTTTAGCTAGCATTTTTGCGCTCAAGCCTTTTCGTGCTCGCCCACGCGCCAGCAAAACTATTGGTGAGCGCATTCAGTTAAAATATAAATAACCTTTTTTTTTCTTGTTAACATGTATTTCCATTTTTATTTTACTTAGTTTGTTTAATATTTATATAAAATGTTTTTTATCTTTTATTTTTTTACTGTTTTTATTTTAATTATTTTAGCTATAATTTAAATAAAAAACTTGTTTAACCAGGTTTTTTCTAACTATTTTATCTAGTATTTATTCTAAGCATTTTTTTGCTGTTTTTGTTTTAATTTAAATAACAGAAAAAAATTAATTTTTTAAATCGTGTACGCCAACCTAAAAATGACCATCCCACTAGCGCTTTTTCACGTGCTTGCATTAAATTCTCAAAAACTCAAACTATGTATCAGGAATATAAATGAACTCTATGGTGAATAATTCGAACAGAAGTTATCAAAATTATACTGTGGCCTTTATACTGTATACATGGTGCTGTTGTAAAGTAAACTAAAAACAATAAAAAAAAACTTTAAGAAAGATTATATAATATTTTATTATAGGTTTATTATTCTTTTTGAACAAGAATGACCACCATAGAAAAAGGATTGATTTGAAAAAGAGATTTTTTCATGACAACAGTTGCTATGGCAACATTTAAAAAAAAATGTTTTTTATGGTTTCGGGACCCAGGAGTCAATTAAATTTCCAATGCTTAAATCAATCTATTTGATCCTTAAAATATTCTGATAAAATTTTAACATGTTCTGAAAAAAATAACTCAAGATATCATTTCTCAAAAGTAAAAATCAAAAACAAAGAAATTCACAAACTTTAAATATTGATTTTATACATTAAAAAAAGATTAAATAGAATGTATGAAAGTTACACAAATAATGTATCAAACATTTATTTGAAATTCAACAATAATGATCATTTGTAAATCCAATAGATCAGTTTTTTTTTTATTCAGATTAGAATCATCTACAAAAGTAATTGAATCTTCCTTAAAAGTTTCAATTTTTACTTTTTTATTAATGGCACTAGGGTTTGGTGGTTTTTCAAAACTGGTTTTAAAAAACTGGTTTTTTATATAAATTTGACACATTTGAAAACCAGTTTTTAAATTATGAAAACCAGTTTTCTATTTTTTACAATTTCTATTATATATTGTTATTATACAATAGCATTTTGTTACATTATTTAAGTAATCTGTTTCCTATTTTTTAACACGCTTCTTTAAATTTATCCCTTATCATTTTTCTAAAATGTTACGTAATAATTACCTAATAGAAACAGTTGCTTGACTAAAAATACACGCAATGTTAACACAAATTTTTAGAAAATTTTTCCGAAATGGCTTCCCAAAAAATACATATGCTTCTCAAGTGATTGGGATTTATTATTCATTTTTAAATTGTATTTAAATGTTATATTATATAAGATTATATTTTGTTTATGTATTTATAAATGTAACTAATTTAAATCGTTTATATATTAATAGTATATATAATACTATTATGATATTTATATCAATTTAAATGTAATATTGTAGTATATTGTATATCTATTTAAATGTAATATTGTAGTATTGTATTATCTATTTAAATGTAATATCGTAGTATTGTAGTATACCAGTCAGATCAGGTTATCCTGCTACTGGTAACATGTAGCCCAGTACAATCTGCTTCATGTCCTGCTGCCTTGTAGGATATGCCTTTTTAGACAAAGGCTAGGAGATGCCAACTCCAATTTAAAAAACCCCCTGCCTTGGGGCTCTTGGTTGAGTAAAGGCTAGAGATGGTGTCTCAATAAAAATACTCATCTTGGGCAGATGTTAAATGCACCCGGGTACTGTCTTGTAGAAGGCCTCCTAGGCAAAGACTTAAGGGGTAAACAGATTCTATCTGTTGACCAGCCTCGCACCCCTTCTTCGTCTATTAGGCTGGTGCAGATGTATTTTTAATACATTTAGGATGTTGAATGCTGGATCTTCTTGACTCAATGCATGGGTTTTGCTTGTGTCTCTGTTTTTATGAATATGCAACTCATTCTATTATCTCCTAATGAGGGTACAGCTCTAAAACTCAGTTTTATGGTTCTGAGGCCGGCTGGTAGTCAGGTTTTTTGAACTCTGTGGTAGCTCTCAGAGAGTCTGATTCCATCAACAGCTGAAAAATATCAAAGTATTAACAGTGCCATGTTGCGCATGGGTGGTGTCCCTGTTTGTACTTTTGGTGTGCATTGCGGAGGCCACATTTGGAGCCCTTTGTTATGGCTTAGGGTTTATTAGTAGTAATGAGGCATTTGCTTTTAAAAATGAATTTAAAAATGAATAAAGTACCAAAAACTATAAAACACAAAAAACCATCATCATCACCTAGTTCTCTAAACCTATCATTCCCTAACATTCGTGGTCTTTGAAGTAACTTTTCTTCTGTTGAGTCTTATCTCTTGCAAAGTTGACCAGACCTACTTGCTCTTTGTGAGACTAATTTGAGTTAAGACTCCAATAGTCACATGCTTGGCCTGGGCATTTACATTTGTAGGAATTCACCCATTTGTCGTGAAACTAGGTTTGAATCCACAGACTATTCTTTCATGTGCTTTTGTTTAGCACCACTTCACTCTATTGCCTTTCTCTTTGTTCTATATCGCTCTCCTTCATCTCAAGACTGCACTCTTTTTGACGTTATTTCTAATCATATTGACCAAGCCCTCTCTCTTTATCCATCAGCTAATATAATTGTTGTCGGTGACTTTAATGCTCACCACTCTGAATGGCTTGGCTCTAGTGTCAGTGATTCGGCAGGCATTAAAGCCCACAGCTTTTGCCTTTCTCAATCCCTAACTCAAATAGTCAACTTTCCAACTCGCTTTCCTGACAACTCAAATCATCTACCTTCTCTACTCGACTTATGTCTTTTTTCTGATCCTAGTCAGTGCTCAGTTTCTCCATATTCACCCTTAGGTTCTTCTGATCACAGTTTGATCTCTCTAAAACTAATATATCATTCTTCTTCATCACCTGAATCCCCCTTTTATTGAACCTCTTACAACTACAGTAAAGTTGAATAGGATTCTTTCCGAGATTTTCTTCGTGATGGCCCTTGGGTAGAAATCTTTTGTCTTCCTGTCGACAAATGTGCTTCTTACATAACTTCGTGGAATCAGGCGGGCATGGAATCTTTTATTCCCTCTCGACAATTCCAGGTCAAGCCTCACTCTCCTCCATGGTTTTCTTCACACTGTGCTGCTGCGATTGCCAATCGAAACCGTTACTTCCATATTTATCAACAAAACAATTCTCCAGAAAACAGACGTCTGTTTATTACTGCTACAAACAATTGTAATGAGGTTTTGTCTAATGCCAAAGCCCGCTATTCTCAGGTCATAAAATCTCGTATCTCTCTCAATAATTAGGCTCTCGTGACTTCTGGAGGATCTTTAATAATATCAATAATAAGGGCAAATCTTTAATTCCACTTCTCTTGTATGGTTCAGACTTTGTCACCTCACCTAAAGACAAAGCCGAATTGTTTGCTAAAAACTTCTCATCAATATCATCTCTTGATTCACTAGTTGCGTTCTACCTGATATTGCCAACAAACAGGTTGATCCATTGTTTTACATACGTATCACTTCAGCTTCTGTATCTAAAGTGATTTCCTGCTTAGACTCTTCTACAGCTTGTGGCCCGGACAACATACCTGTTATTGTCTTGCAGAAGTGTTCTCTGGAGCTGTCGTCTATACTCTCAAAACTATTCAACAAGTGCTTATCAGAGACTTGTTTTCCAGCCTGCTGGAAAGCGGCATTTGTTATCCCTATCTTCAAAAATTCAGGAGAGCGATCTGATTCGTCTAACTACCGTCCCATAAGTCTTCTTCCTATCATAAGCAAGGTTTTTGAATCTTTAATTAACAAACACTTAATTTCTCATCTTGAATCTAATAACTTACTTTCTGACCATCAATATGGATTTCAATCTTCTCGTTCTACAGCTGATTTGCTAACAGTAATAACTGACAGGTTTTATCATGCATTAGATGAAGGTGGAGAGGTTAAGGCCATCGCTCTCGACATTTCAAAAGCTTTTGATAAGGATTGGCATGCTGGTCTTCTCCATAAGCTTTCTTCTTATGGTGTATCCGGCAACATCTTTAAAATTATTGAATCCTTCCCTTCCAATCGTAGAATAAAGTTGTCCTCAATGGACAACACTCTTCTTCTTATTCTGTAACTTCAGGGGTTCCACCCTAGGCCCTATACTCTTTTTAATTTACATTAATGATCTTCAAGATATTCTCAAATCTAAGGTGGCATTGTTTGCTGATGATACTACCATTTATTCTTGTCGTGATAAGAAAGCAACACTCTCTAATTGCTTGGAGGGGGCATTTGAGCTTGAAAAGGATCTCACTTCTGCTACAGCATGGGGCTCACAGTGGCTGGTGAACTTTAATTCAGATAAAACTCAATTTTTTTCAGCCAACCGTTATCGCAATAATTTAGATCTTCCTATATTTATGAATGGTGATGTACTCAATGAGTCACCTACTCTTCATTTTCTAGGACTAACACTTACTTTTAATCTTTCTTGGAAACCATATACAAATCAGTTGCAAAACTAGCATCTGCTAAGGTTGCATCTCTTTATTGAGCTCGTCACTTTCTTACTTCGGATTCTATTCTCTATCTCTATAAATCTCAAATCTGGCCTTGTATGGAATACTGTTGCCATATCTGGGGCGGATCTTCTAATGATGCCCTTTCTCTTTTAGACAAGGTGCAAAAACGCATTGTAAACATAGTTGGACCTGCTCTTTCAGCCAACCTCCAACCATTACCACATTGTCGTAATGTTGCTTCTCTTTCTCTTTTCTACAAGTACTATAATGGGCACTGCTCTAAAGAGCTAGCGTCTCTTGTGCCATCTACTAAAATTCATTCTCGTGTTACTCCCCATTCAATTAAGTCTCATCCTTTTTCTGTGAATGTTCCTAAGTGCTCCAAAAACGCTTATTTGTCTAGTTTTTTTCCTCAAACATCAGTTCTTTGGAATTCCCTTCCTTCATCTTGCTTTCCTGATTCATATAATTTGCAATCCTTTAAGTCGTCCGTCAATCGTTATCTTGCCCTACAATCATCATCTTTTCTCTTTCAGTAACTTCCAACTTTAATTAGTGGCTGCTTGCAGCCTTGTTGGAAGCGAAGATATTTAAAAAAAAAAAAAAAGTCAAGTTAATTTATTTTTATGTGTATATATACTAAGTTTTTTTATTTTGCAAATTAGATTTTTGGAACTTGTTACTTATAAAATCAAATTTGTTACTTATAAAAATCAAGTATGTTTTATATTATAATTTATAAGTAAATGGTCTCCCTTGATTAGTTTGTTAAGTATTTTGTTAAGTTATGGTAATATAATTATGATATGAGCTTAAGCTCTTATCAACATGGTAATATAATTTAAGGTTACAAATAAAAAAAGTAAGCCATTTTTGTTTCAAAAATATTTATTCAATAATTTAATTTCATTTCCAGATAATTAAAAAAAAGTCAGAAGTTTAAAATAGTTTTAAAAGGACAGGGATAGAAAAAGCAATCTGCAAATATTGTAATAAAATGTTGAGTTGCAAAGGTTCATCAACAAGTAATCTACATAATCACTTAAAATTAGTTCATAAAATTGATATTGAAAATAAATCAGAAACATTCAGCAAAGAAAATACTGGTCCTTCATCTTTTTTTAAAAAAAAAATAATATTTTAAATTTTATGCAAGTAAAAAGGAGTAGCTTACAAGAAATCTTATCAAAACTTGCTGCAATGGATGGGTTTTCTATAAATAGCATTATGAAAAGCTCATTCATACGAGAGTCTCTTCAACAACGAGAATATTCATTACCCAAAAAAAACTCAAGAGTAATGGATCTCATTCGTGCATTTTATGACGAAGCAAAACTTGAAACTATTACAGAATTAGATTCAATAAAAATGAGTGGAAAAAAATTTTCTATAACTTTAGATGAGTGGACAAGTAAAAGAAATTATAGATATTTAAACAATGTACATCACTTAGCAGAAGATTTTAATTTAGGATTAGTTCCAATAGCTGGTTCTTGTGATGCTCAGAGAACATTAGAATTAATATCTGGAAGACTTAAAATATTCAATTTGAATCTAGAAACTGACATTATTGCTGCAACAAATGATGATGCTGCTGTTATGATAAAATTTGGCAAATTATCATGTATAATTAATCAACTATGCTATTCACATGTAATCCACCTAGCAGTTACTGATGTATTATATAAACATAGAGAAATGATTGAAGCTGAATCCGAAGTAAATGGTTCAAATGAGGAATCGGATGATGAAGATGAAGACAAATATGACGAATATGAATAACCTTTTTCTTATATTTGTAACCAAGAGCATCCTATTCCTATTTCGTCTGACAATTGCAAACATTCCGTTTCACAAATCAGAAAAATTTGTAAATTTTTTCGCAAATCTCCAGTAAGAAATTCTTAAAAATTATATAAAATTAAAAAAAGGAAAAGAGTTGAATTTAATTCTTGACTGCAAAACAAGGTGGAATAGCATAGAGGAAATGGTTGGAAGATTTTTAGCAGTAAAAAAATGTGTAGTTTTAGCATTGAATGATCTTGGTTCATCTTATATGTGGAATGAACCTCAATATCCTACACTTTTGGAACTTCATAAAATCTTGGAATCCATTCGTCTAGCAGTAGAAGGCTTAGAGGGACGAGATGTCACTTTATTAACTAGTGAAGGTATATTTTCATTTCTATTAAATGAACTGAAAAATATAAGTCTAAAATAAGTTTGAATCTATTAAAGGCTTTAGAAGAAAGAATTCAAGAAAGAAGACAAGTTGAATTAGCATGTCTTACTTTTTTGCAAAATCCGGAAAACATTTCTGGTCCAGCAAAAAAATCTAGTATACTTCCTTTAGCTTCAAAAACCGACAATATTAAATTGTCTGAAAGGTTATTGTCTACAATATTTCAAAATTCTATTATAAACACCGCTTCAGATCAAGAGGAAATCAAAGAAATTACTCATCAGAGTAAAGCTTTTTTAAAAGAGGTCATGGAAAATTCAATTAATAAGTTTCTTGATGAGCCTGCAGAAAACATCACTAACCCAAAAACACTGAGGGCTGAGTTTTCATTATTTGAGGCAACACATAAAAGAACCAAAAACTTAGATTTATTATTTGATGCACTTAAAACTATAAAACCAAGCTCAGTACCTAGTGAACGCGTATTTTCAACTGCAGGCAATTTTGTGTCCAAAATTAGAACAAGACTTAGCCACCGTTCAGTGGACATATTATGTTTTTTAAAATCTTATTTTCTTAGAAAAAATTACGATAAGTGAAATAAATATAATATATAAATTAAGTATCTCTCATTATTCAATTTTTTTTTGAAAAATTTGAAAACTGGTAAAAACCGGTTTTTTGGGGAATTTAGAATTCAAAAACCAGTTTTTCAAAAAGTCGGTTTATGTCCAAACCCTAAATGGCACTATCTGGCTCTGGATTAATGTTAAACCCACCTGAAGAGTATGAAGGCGTTGTATCAAACTTCCTTTTTTGGTTTTTTCATAACAATGATAGCAATGATATGATCATAGCAATGATAAAGTGAACTATTTCTGAATTTTAAAACAGATACTTTCCAGCAAAGAAAGTTTTTTTTTCACCTTCATTTGTATTAGCTCTAACTTGATTAGCTTCTATTGAAGTAAAAATACTACTCAATCCTCCAGAATTCTTTTGAATAACAGCAACAATAAGGCAACACCAACAGTCAATTTAAATCTTCCACAAAATATAGGTTTTGGACATTCAAAAAACTGAATTCAAAGCTTAATAATGATTTTATGTCATTTTAAACAACATTAGATAAGTTCTGATTCTGAAAGCCTGCAAAAAAGATGTACACGATAAGATTGCAATATATTGTTGGTAACAACACCAAGAATTGTTCCACTAGAGCAAAACTGATGCTGCTATGACAACTTTCGCATTTTTCTAGAATTGAATGAAATTATACCAAATAACATTTTACTACTATTTTAATTCTTCCGAATAGCTACCCGAAAGTAATTTTGAAATCAGTCAATAACATCTTTTGTTAGACGACCACAATCACCAACAGTAAAGCTGTCACCAAGCTTAACATCCTTTTTTACTCTTTAATTTAATAGATTTGTTCTCATTCTTTTTGAAATGTGTCCAACAAAGTCCTCTTAAACAACAATACAATATGCATAGCATCACGAACAACAGCTAAAGATGATGAATCACCATCACAAACATAAGTAGATACTTCAAATTGTATATGGAAAGGGATCAAGAAAAAATTTCAACTGCACTTTTCTTTTTCCATGGTTTCTGCTGATGCGGTGTGATTAATACTACAGTTTGGTTTATTAGTTTCATACCATAATTTATATCTGTTGTTGTTCTTGTTCCGTTTATTTCTTGCGCTGTATTTAAAATAATGTGTTTTTTTACCTCATAGACCAGCACGTATAAACAGATAAAACAAAAACTAGACCTAGCAATGAATGGCTGCAAGTATTGTTTCACATTACTTGCAGCCATTCATTAATACAACTACTGCATATACCAGAATTATTAATACAATTTTGAAGCAGTATGCTTTTACTATGTCAGAGGAGCTTGGAAAGCCTAAATTAAGAGCTTTTTTTCTGGTTACAATTTTCTGACTTTCCACTTGGAAAAAAAGGCAGTTTGCATTGAACTTAAGCCCAGATTTTGTTACTTCAACAGGAGGAGCAGTAGTGGATTGCTTTGTTATGTCATGAGAAACATCACCACAAGAAAATGTCTGACCTTTATGACCTGTAAACACACTTGGTCTTTTCTTTTTATATGAGGATCTTTTTTTCCATTAAACATAAAATATACTTTAACACTGCAACCCTTGGAATTAGGGTCAGATTTTGACAATGTCAACCTAACTGCCTACCTAAAAGTGTTTAAGGTCAGCAAAAAATTGCCAACCTTGTTTCTATGTTTCATAGTAAAACCTTTGTATAAACCTTTTTTTGCCAACCTGATGCTGACCTCTAACAATTTAAGGTCTGCAATAATTTGCAACCTCATTTTTCCTAATTCCAAGGGCTGAGACTGTTAAAATAGAAAAAATAATATAAATAAATAATTAATAAATTATTTTAAAAATTAAAAAATAATATAATTATTTATTAATAAATTACTATAAGGTTTCATTTACACTTGAGTATCAAGCTTTATTTGTAAAATATTTTTAGACTTTCAATTTGGGACTATGTGTTATTATAATGTTGATATGCCAGCTGCTAAGGGCAATTATTATAATGTTGATATGCTGGCTGCTAAGGGCAATGCTAAGATACATAGTTTGACTTATATCAACAAAATTAAAATTATTGAAAAAAATGTATAAAAAATATATTAAAGTATATATATATTAAAAGTACAGAAATTTCATTTTAAAAATGTGAATAAAAATAGCTTCATACTTTTCAAAAAAAAACTTTTTTTGGTTAACATCCACCTTAATATGAATACACTAATTAGAGGTGTACCGCAGACGATATGCAGCTGGATATCCGTCTGAAAATACCAGATAATTTACAATCCGGTATCCAGCAGGATATATTTTGTACCTTTTTTTTTTAAAGTTCTAAAGCTTTTTTAAAGTTAATACAGACGTTTAAACAAGTCATCAACTAAAAGTTTGATTACAAATTTGTTTTTAAATAATCAGTGAAAATTGCTAATACTACACTAAAATGTTTTAATGGTTGATGTTGTAATTACAAGTGTATATGTTACTTTAATTTAAACTCCCCTATGCTCAAAGGGGCAGAACAAAGTTCGCAAAACTATAAGGAATCATATAATGAACACATTTTACATCAAGATTTTTGGAGGTGGGGAATTCCTTTTTTATATTAAATTTTATTTTGAGCACTCTAAATCAAAATGATTTACCGGCACGCTGCTAAATGGGGGCTAACATGATTTTTTTAAAGCCTTAGATATGACATGTGTCAAAACCACCTCATGATATATCCTTAGATATGACATTATCAAGCTTTGTGCAAACTGCAAACTTAAGTATGTTTATGCTTTATAGAATGATGTTTTGCATCAAAAAACATTAAAGCATGGGAACAAAAATAACCTAAAAAATATATCTTGACCACCTCCTACAAATGGGAGGGAAATCGCTTAATAAATATTTCATTAAACTTTCTTATACCTAAGTTAAATTCATTGAGGTTTTAAATTTCATCAATTAATGTTCGAAAGTTATGGTTATGTTTAATTAACCCCTTCATTTTGAATAGGGTAAAAACTTTACACGTTCATAACTTTCCAACACTTTTTTTTTAGGATTTAAAATACTAGAAACAAAAAGTCATTGGAAAGTCAATAAATACTATCAAAGAACAATAAAAATATAATTTCAACAAATGAGTAAACGCAAAGAGTTGTTCTATTTTCTTCCCATTATGGTGAATTAACAAAAGTATTTCTCCTGTATTAGGCAATAACCTAGATCATATTTTCTCATAGATACTACCATATTCTGAGAACAATCTTTCAGAAAATATGGATGATGCAGGATTGCACAGGTGTTTCAAAGCAATCTTTTTAAAAAGTTCTTTCCTGAACCACTTGTGGACAGATATTTTTGTCTACTTTTTTTATCTCTTTTCTAATCAAAATCTCATAGTTTTCTGAAAGGTTTTTTTTCAGACATTGCATTTATAATTTCATTGAAACATGCTTCAAGAGTGTCTTTTCCTTTTTGAGTATTAATTAAAAAATTTAATTGTAATGATTCTTCATTTACACTGAAATTTACTTCAGAAAAAAACAAGAGTTTTTTCAAAGATTTAAATCTTAGAAAGAAGGAAATTTAAATCAAATTTAAAAACTAATTTTAAAGAAGTTATAAGTTAATTCTTTGTTTTTTGAATACTTAAATCAACTTGAGATAAATTTCTTTAATTAGCACATATTTGGAATTACAGAAGACAAAGTTGTTATTTCTGAACTCATTTCATGAGTTAATTGGAAAAAAGGTTTTAACAATTTAATAATTTTTAATATTAATGTCCACTCAAATATAGAAAAAGTCATTAAATCAGAACATTTTGCTAAGTATAGTTGAACTGGAATTTTTAATTTGTTTAATCTTTCAAGCATCAGATAACTGCTGTTCCATCTTATTGGGACATAAACAAGAAAAAGAAGGTCAAGATTTTGTTGCTGCTGAATTTGCTTAATTAGTTGTTGCATGCTAGGGATGAATGGTTGAAATGAATTACAAGTTGGCGACATTTTGAAAAACATCAATTACAATATTTTTACTCATGATTGAATCTGAAACAACTAATTGAAGCAAATGAACGGTATAATGGATTGAGGGAATTTCAGCTAGATTACTCCCACTTACCATATTGCTAGAACCATCTCATATAAGAAGATGTCACGGTTCAACTTGAACTTTCCAGCTATTCCACATACTTTTTAACCTTTTCAGATATGATAATATGATGATTCCTGTATGGCTTTCAAGATGATGACCTTAGACAACCCGCTATAACTAAAGTAAATAGTGGGTTGTCTAAGGTCATCATCAACCGAATTTTACAATGAATAGTTTGAGACCTAGAGTCATTGATGCTACCATACTTTTTGTGACTTTAAATATTTATCTATTGAAGTCTGCTAAAAAGTCTCAAATACAATTTCATCTTTTATTGTAATGCCAGTTGACAAAACTACTGGTGTTATTTACAGCCTGAGCTGTTCCTTTCTGTTCACTTATGATTTGTTCTATGATATTCTTTTAGATGATTTATTTTAATGTGGCTATGCAGAGGTGTTGTACTAAAACATTTTTGCCTAGCCTTCATAGTTCTACATTAAATCATTCTTTTACAGATATTACAGTTTGCATACACATCAATTGCATCATTTATTTTATATAATAACCAGATAAAGCTCTTCATTATTAATTTTGTGTGAAATTTAAAACTATACGTGTTCACAACTGGCATTAAATATGTAACTATTATACACATACATTTGATACCAACACATCTGTATTTTACAGTTGGTAATTTTGGTATAGTTAATTTTCAATGTAAACATTGTTAGATTCCAAATGCATGGTTACATTGTAATGAAGACAATAAAAATACTCGTTGTTCCTAGTTCATATTTGTTTAAAAACATTTAACAGCTATATATTTAAAGGTATTTAACTTTTATTTATAACAAAAACATGTTATTTATTTAATTATCTTTAATGATAATTACAATAATACTGCTTTCCTCTGATGCAGAGGAAAAAAATTAAAATATACGTTCAATATCTATTTTATAGTAAACAAGATATAAATTTTAATTATTGCACCGATTGCCACTATAGCTGACATTGTATGTAAAGAAATTCAAGCTAAATTCTGAAATTCAATATATCCGGCATATCTGGGATATATGGATATATATTTATGGATATGTAAATATATATCCGGTATCCGGCTGGGTATGTAAAAAGTTATATTTGGTACGCCCCTAATACTAATACATGTTTTAAAGAAGAAAAAATTTATAAAATACCACATACATTTTTTAATATATGAAAACTGTTTTTAAGAAAAAAAAAATTTTAATTTATCAATTCCTGAGGAAACAATAGAGTTTTTTTGTAGTCACTAATAAACTAGATTGTTGCAGTTGTATCTGGCTCAGTTTGTTGTTTATTCTAGTTCAGTTTGATGAAAAATTTAACTAACTGTTAAAACTTGTTTTTGTTTAAAGGATGATCGAGCGAATTCTTGTTTTTATTATATTTTTATTTTTATTTCTATTCTTATTTGTTATAATATTTATAATATTTGTATAATAATATTTATATTCATTTAGTCCTAGTCATTATTGCTATAATTGCATATTCAGGCTGTTAGCTGAAGCCTTCATTTTTGATTCACTACCAAAATATCACCAAGAAGTTAATCAAAAAAAAAATTAAAAGATTTTATAAAGAAGTTTTAAAGCTTTTGATGAATTAAATATTAAATTATATCCAAATCCATTGAAGTCGAAGAAGTAGTTACATTGTTGAAGTTGAAATTGCAGGAGAAATTGCATTGTTTTGTAAAACTAAAATATCACATTTGAGTCTTTAACTCCAGTTATTTGTTTATTATTTTTATAAAAATTAAAAAAAATTTAATAAAATTTTTACCTGATTCGATCATACAGGTTGTCATGTACAAATTGCCGAATCAGAAGACCAGCACGATCAGTAAGAACAGATCTTTGAAATGGAAGAACATTTGGAAATCCAGACACATTTCTACCAATTCTAGACAGTTCCTCTTGATATGGCTGCAGTGGTATTGACGGGTCATGAATTACAAATACTTTAATAACAACATAACCCTCCCTAAAGAGTGTTTTTAAAATACTAATTTGTACTATAACTAAAAATTATATGTAAATATATATATATATATATATATATATATATATATATATATATATATATATATATATATATATATATATATATATATATATATATATATATATATATATATATATATATTAATGGCATCTTAATAGTAGGATGAGATTTATATATAAAATTGAAAGCCATTTTCAAAATCACTTTCAACTCTGTTTGAAAATGGCTCACCTATATGAGCCCAAATATCATACATTTAAAATTAATAGTTCTATAAATCAGAATAACATCATATTGTCAATCTTTTATACATGTATATATATATATATATATATATATATATATATGTATATATATATATATATATATACTATTTGCTGATGACTCAACTTTATACTCCTTTCTTGATTAAAAGTCTTCTCATTTCAATCGCCTAAACAGGCAGCCAATCTTAAACCAGATCTCTATTCTATGACAGCAATAATGGAATTAAGTAAAGGGGCTTGCAGCACCCCCTTGCAGTGGCCCTGCAGTAGAATTAAATAAAGGAACTTGCAGTGACTTCAACAAAACCCACAATATTGTTGACATTCCTATATTGATTACTTTTACAGAGTAAAATACTTATTTATTTTTTATTCTTTTTTATATGTTCTTGGTTTATTATTCATTTTTGACCTCTTATGGAATCTATATATATAATTCATTGCAAAGTTAGCATCTGCTTTGATTCTCTCTACTGTTCTCCATTTCTTTTCTACAGATTCTATTCTTTACCTCTACAAATTTCTTACTTGTCCCTATATGGAATAAGTCCAAAAAAGCATTGCTAATGTATTTGGACCTGCTCAAGCTTGGCAGATCCAAATAAAACAACTTTTTAAGTCTTCTGTCAACTGTTTTTCTTACTTTTTAACGCTATTTATTGTTTTCCAGTAACTTCCAATTTAATAATGGTTGCTTGCGATTTAAGTGGTAAGTAAACTTAATAATTGTAATACAAAGTAAACTCTCAATCACTAATGGTTAACTTCCAAACATGGTATAAACTCAAAACTTCATGAAGAAATCAAATGAGAATGATTTACAAAAAAATACATCAGAACTTAGGGGAAAAATACTCTAATAATTTTTCCTTTATGACTTTCCTCTAGGAAAATATTATTTTGATAAAAAAATTACGTTGTTTTATAGTAAAACAACGCAAGCAATTTATTTTAAAAAAATAATAGTTTAAAAAAAATAATAACTTAATTTACTTAAATTTATTTTGTGAGATGAAAAATAGTAATCATTAGTTTTATTTAAGTTAGAAATATTAATAATGGATATTAAAAAATTAATAATGGATTATTAATTTTAATAATCCATTATTATATACTGATAATTAATAATAATGATTAATAATAATGGTATGATATTAGGCATAATGTTTTATTAAGCAAAAGGAAAAGAAAGTCAAGCAGCAATAGTTTTAAACTATTAATTGTATAAATTTAATTTATATATAATTTATAATAAATATAAATAAGAATAAAAAAGACACAACATTTAGAATAAAAAAGACATTAAAAACTGTTCTCTTTGTAAGTCAGCAAATGTAATAATAATAAGTGCCAAAAAACCTCATGGATTAAAATTTACCACAAAGTAGATCCTTTGTAATATCAAAGAGTTTGGTAACCATAAGAAAAAAATAAAACAACCAATGAGGAAAAAGCTTTCAAAAAAAAACTGGAAATCGTTATAATGGGTATCATTAAAATTAAATTCTATTGGATATATTCTAGGTACCAGACAGGTGTTGTCTAGCAAGATTTGTGATGGCTGTTTGAAAAACCTATGAATCTTCATTGGATCTAAAATATAACAAAGGAGATAGAACCTAATATGAAGGGCTTATCTATTAATTTCAGATCCAATAAATACCAGCTTTTAATAATTGTTTCTAACGCTGAATGAAAGTGTTCTTTTTTTACTATGAATGTAATCTTGTCTTTTATGCAAAACACTTTTATAATAAAAATGGTGTCATGTTTAATGTTTATTTCATTAGTAAGTCTACCAATTATTGATTTTGATCCAAAGTACTACGTAATAAAGTGGTTTGGTAAAGGACATGGGATTGCTAATTTCAGGAATTGTGAATTCTCTTACATTAAAGTCCATTAATAAATGCAAAATAATCACATCCATTTACTATACTTGCACACTCAAAAAACTTCTATTCATCTAGTTTTTTTCCCTGGTCATTTTTTACCCTTTGGAACTCTCTCCCATATTCATGATTTTCTGACTCATACAACATACACTATTAAGTTAAGCAACCACTATTAAGAAGACTTTTTAAGTCTTCTTAATAGTGGTTGTTTGCAGCCTTGTTGGAGTGAATTTAAATTTTAAAAATTTGGAAGATGTTTTGACAAAAAAAAATGTTTTCTTCATACATTAGTAAATTATTCATAAATGAAAATTATTTATAATGAAATTTACTTAAGGTTGAAATTTTACATTATTTGTTTATATATAACAGTGTTTTGATTGATGATGACTCTTGATTTTAAATTTATATTAAATATATTCTTTATTTTATGGTGACATGAAGGTAAGAAGAAAATATTAAAAAACATCCCAATACCTTTTTTTCCCGCTTCAAGCTCATTCATTATCAAAGCATATTCACAGGGTTGCAAAAAAACCGGTTTTTTTTTGAAAAAAAAACAAAAACCATAGGTTTTTTAAAAAAACCAAAAAAACCATGGTTTTTTTGGTTAAAATTAGGTTTTTATTAAATAATGCCGTATTAAGTTAGCATTTTAAATTAAAAAAAAGTATAATGCATTTTATTTAAGTAAACTATATTCTTCATCAATATTACTGTAATATTTCATCAAAATTATTCAATACATCATTGTTTAATGTTCTATATATAAATACAAGCTTTGCTACTTTTTCTACCCCCAATTGATTTCTTAACTTAGAATGAACAAGGCCAAAAGTTGAAAGAATTCTTTAGATTCCAGCACTAGAAGCTGGTGCATTTAATAAACCTTCAATATCCATTATGTTACAATCCACAATTTTTAGAGATTTCCACCATTCTATTGGTGATACATTTTTTAAAACAGATTCACTATACAAAAAGCTTTTATCGAATGGAGCAGATTTGGCTTTTAATTTGAATATTATTGGTAACAAATTCTTGAACTCTTTATCTGCGAAATTCATGGCAGCTTCATTTTCAGAAAGATTACATCCAAAATAGCTAGGATCTATTGTGTTTTCCAGGAAATGAGCATCATTGACAGTCTGAAGGTATCTAGATTCAATTGTTTGTTATTTTCGCTTGTTAAAAATGATATACTGTTTATCAAATCTTTAAAAATTTCAACAGTGTCACTTATTTTTGTTTGATCTCTTTGCAACTTATCTAGAGCTACTGCAATTGGTTTTAATATTTTTAATAAATCTTCTGTGTTTCGCTTTATCTGTATATCACTTTTTTACCAATCATCGGATTTAAGTCTTTATTTTTTTCAAACATTGTGAAAATGATGCTCCAGTTGTTGACATATTTTTCAAGTGAATCACATACAGAATTCCAGCGAGTTTCAGTAGGATATGGCAATTTTGCTCCTCCATTTAATTTATAAATTGCTCCAGCTTTATGATTATTTCTTATAGATTTTATTATTTGTGTAACATTTTCAATGTTAAGATCATTTGCTAAAAGATTCAGCATATGAGCAGCACACCCAAAAGTTATGATAATATCTCTTTCAGATGACAGTACTTGTCTCATTGATTTCTTATTAGCTGCATTGTCAGTCACAAAGCTTTTTACAGTGCATCCAAATTTACATCTTACAGAATCTATTGCTTCTCTTGCTAATTGTGTAAGATATTCACCAGTATGTGAATGACCAGAAGTGTTGATTGTTTCTACTAAAATGTTAACTTTATCTGTAATTACAGAGATACAAACTATAGGTTCATTATGTACATTACTCCAGCCATCTAAAGACATGGCTACAATTTTACCATTCAATACATTACATTTTTCAATATCTTCTGCATAAACCCTATTTAATATTTCTCCTCCAATTTGAGTTCTATTAGGTAGAGTGTATCCTGGATAAAACATATTGATAAATTTTTTATTTTTTATATATAAAATTCTTTGTGTTCAACTGTTCTGAAGCTAGAGTTTGTACTGTATATAAATCTACCAAGTTGCAGATCAAATAAATCTTTCTCTTTGAGGCTTGTTTGTGTGAAAAGCTTATCTATTTTCAAATATTTATCAGCTGATGTTGAATTGGGCTGAGACCTTTTCATTTGTTGTTGTGACGTTGATGCTGAGTTACCTTTAAAATGAAATTGCAGTTTATAGAATTATTCTAAGTTAATATGTCTATATGTGATAATTCAAATATATATGTTTACAATTTAGGGAAAGTTTAAAATTTAAAATGGCGATGCAGTAATTTAACTACCTTCAAGAAGTTGTTGATCTTCCATTGACTCCACAATTTCATGGGGTTGTGATTGCTTGCTCTTTTTTATATGTTCATGCATCCTTTGAATTTGACTTTTCTATTTCTTTTCTACACGCATTACAAACTGCTCTGCTCCCCTTTCTTTCTGGAACAGTCACTCGTGTATATTTTAACCAAATTATATCACATTTGCGCCCAGTTTTTTGAGACATTTTTTGTGGTATCAATAAATTATGTTAGAACTACTTATAGTTTTGCTAAACATTTAAATATTTATTTCATCAGGAAGTTAACGATATATATATGTGTGTGTGTACATATATATACATATATATATATATATATATATATATATATATATATATATATATATATATATATATATATATATATATATATATATATATATAAAATATCTATATTGAAGATTAGTTATATTTGTTAACATAACCCTGTTTTAGTTTTCTGTTGTAAGTTCAAATCTTTTTAAAAAAACATTAATTTGGTTTAAACCAACATTTTTTTAATTGGTTTAAACCATGGTTTAAACCATTTGGTTAAAACCATGCAACCCTGCATATTCATTTTTCAAACAATTTAAATTAGTTATAAGTAGGAGACACCAAAATGAATGATCTTTGGACTTTTTTAAAAACCTGCATCTACTTCAAAAGCATCATAATATATTTAAAATTCAAAATATTTTCTGATATATGTTCATCTAACTATAAAATACACTCATGATAATTTTTATAAATTTTTATAAATTTTAACCAAAAAACCCTCTTTTTAGTCTTTTGTCAATGTACCTCTTGTTATTCTTAAGGTTATTACTTCATGGTGTACTGTATCTTTTATGTGCGGTGTTTTACAATTACAATTGCATAACAATGCATTCTAACAACTATTACATTTTTAAAACAAGTAAATTATACAAACTGCGGTAGTGGTGTAGTGGTAGAGCGCTCGCTTCATAAGCGAGAGGTTCTGAGTTCAATTACCACCACGTCCCTGGTAGTACCACGCTCAACTTGTTTCTCGCTAATATTAAACTTCTCAATTTCTTGAATTTGATTGTAAAGTAATTATTGAACTTGGTGAGTATTTAAATTTATTGTTAATACACCTTATTATCAGACTTATATGCAAAAAAAAGAAATCTTTTAAAGTATTAAGTGTGTTTCATTATTTTAATTATTCTAATTATTCAAATATCTATAGTTTTATTTGTTATGTAAAAAAATTTATCAGTTTTGTGTTAATTCATTTAAAGAACTAGTATATCTTAAAATCTTAACACTTATTTTCCTATTAAAGCTCTAATTAAAACATTTTCTGTAACATTTTATGTAATTTTGTTGTCTGACTTTAATAACCTCTGCTTAAATTCACATTCAAGCGTGGCAAGTGTAATTTAAAGTGATAAACAAAAGTGATAAAAAACAAGAATAAAAGACTCGTAGGAAACTTTTGAAGTTTGCAATGACTTCATTGACATAAAAGTATTTTAAAACATCTTCTAATCTTTGATTTCCGTGTAATTCTGTGAATTGTTAAAATTCAGCCGAATATTTGTCATTTTATAGATATTGGGGGTAAGCTTAAATTCAAAAAACCTACAGCAAAAAGTAAATCTATTTCCGAGTCCTATCACCTCATTTCTGTTTTTTTTTTCAAAACAAGAACATATTTTTTTAACATTCTATAATGTTCTGTTTTTATAAAAATCTAAGATAAAGATAAACTAAAAACCTACAAAACTAAAACTCTAAAAATGCTTTTTGTTTTAACTCTTTTGTTATTAGTAACTTGTTAGTTTTTGTTATTAGTCTCATGAAATTTACTGAGCTGCGAAAACAGTGCTCAGATAAACTTACAAAACTGTTACCCATTTTAGAAAATATTATTCAAAAATCAATGCTACTTAAATAAATTTAAGTTAGCATTAAAACAAATTACTTAAAAAGCATTTGTTCAGAATAAAAGACTCCTAGAAAACTTTTAAAGGTGTTTGAATGACTTTTGATGAAAAGTATCTTAAAACATAATCCTAATCTAACTTTGATATCCACGTGAATTCTGTGAAATGTGAATTCTGTGAAATAAGAATTCTGTGAATTACTAAACATTGATTCAGCTGAAAGTTTGTCATATTATTGATATTAAAGTTAAATTCAATAAGCCTATAGCAAATATGGTAGTTCGTATAACTTTATTGCTCAGATAATAGGTATAAACAATACATAAAATTCATTATTAGCTATATATATGAATGCCACTATATAAAGAGTGCTAATGTTACATACTTAGAATGCAGCTTTAAGAAATTTGAATGTTAAATTCAAAAATTATAGCAAAAAAAAATTTTTACATGACTTATGACCTTAAGACTAAAGTTTACTCAAATTTTTTTATTTTTTAAGAAAGATTTTATCAGGTAAAACAATTAATTTTAAAAAGTGCTAAGTTGCACAAGTAAACCCATATATAGTTTAGGTGCTGTGATAAATTAAGAACTAGATGTTTTTTAATTAGATTTAGTAGTTTATTAATTTAGTATTTTATAATTTAGTTTTTTAGCCAACATAGTAGTTTTCAAAATAAAAATGAATGATCCCAACCCTTTAGTTTAAATTTTTGTAAAATATATTTAAAAGTGTTAACGTAAATAATTATAAAATATTCACTATACTAAATTTCTATTTTTGATCTAATTTCATCAAATTAGTTCAACCATTATTAAAGAAAAGTTTGCAGCAATTAATTTGTTTTTAAAAACCTCTTTTAAAATTAAGGAATTGCTAGGGTTAGAACCATACATTGGGTCTATGGTAAATATAGTATATATTTATAATATATTTTCGTATCTCATAAACTGGCTAATATTTTGGAAATTACTTATTGTTTTAATACTGTCTATTTTGCTTAAAAATTTAATAGATTTTAGAAACAAAATTATTTATATTTTTAGTTTAATAAAAATGAAGCTCACTGAATTTGACTTATTTAATATTTTTATTGCTAAAAAAAATAAACAACTAAAAACTATTTCTACAAATATAACAGATTGTATACTGAGAACTGTTAAAACACTTTGTTCTGATGAATTAACATTTTCATAAAAACAGATTACCTGGAGTAGATTTCAACAACTGAACAAACAAAACAAAAAAACGGCTATGTTGGCATACAATTTGAGTTTGGAAAAGAAATCTTGCTTGAAAGTATTTATTTAGATTACTGAAAGTATAATGAAATTGGACGTAAACAACAACTTAGTTGAAGTTGTTGTTTACATCCAATTTCATTATATTTTCGGTAATCTAAATAAATGGAGATCTTTATGACGTTCTATTTATTTTTCTTAAAAAAATTTTTTAACCTTAAAAAAATTAATTTAACCAAATTAAATTTGGGATTTTTATCAACAAAATGTTGACATAAGTGTGCATCAGATTTCCGATCTTTTTTCTGAACAACACAGGGATTACTCTTTTTATAAAATTTGTCAATTTATTGAGTATGTGATTTGGCAGACTCTTTTTATAAAAATGTCAATTTGTTGAGAATGTAATTTGGCAGACACTATATACAAACTAAAACAAGTTCTTTTATCTGCTGGTTTATTACCTAGTTAGAAACATCTAAGAAAAAAATAATCTGTAGTAACATTAATTACTATGAAATTGACAGTGCAAAGAATATTAGATAATTTTTTTTTTAGATACATGATAATATACTAATAAAAATAATATTTGGATTTATGATAGTAAAAGCCATGCAACATTTAATCAAAAAATTATGATTACACTAAGAAAATTATATTGACAATTTTCTGCCTTATTTTACTAAAAATGAAAGCAGGTTTATTAATATGGTTACAAGTCACAGAGTATTGAGTCTTCTAATCGGAAAAGAATCAAGAGAAACTTTTCAATCAAAGTCTGTATTTAAATCAAACATTGAAGATTTAAAAAATAAAGAGAAAAATATCTTAAATTAAAAAATTAAAGGGTGTTAAAAAATTAAGGGTGATCATGCCGTGCATGATAAATAAGAAAGTAGCAAATATTTAGGAGTTGCAGGTGAGTATTGTGTTTATATTCAAAAGATCAGATTTTTAATATTGAAAGAATTAAATATGCTTTTTCAAACAATGGAGACACTATAACCACAAAAAAATAATAACAAACTTGAACAAGAACAGTTTTTTACTTAAAAAAGACTTGTAAGTCAATATATGTCCATATAAATGCCTGAATCCCAATTTATCAGTCTATGTATTTACATTTAATTGTGCCAATTCCTAATCGTCAATCAATGTATGTACATTTAATCGTTCTATTTTTCAGCTGATGTATATACATCAAAAATGTAAATTGAATTAAATTTGAATAAATTTTAATTTTAAGGACAATAAAATTGGCTCACATATTTAAAAAGAATCTGAATCAGCATAATGTATTTTATCATAATCAACCAATAAAACAGAAAAACAGGGGAGGAGAGAAAGTCGCACATATATATATACATATATATATATATATATATATATATATATATATATATATATATATATATATATATATATATATATATATATATATATATGCATATATATATATAAATATATATATACACATATACATATATACATATATATATATATATATATATATATATATATATCTATCTATATATATATATATATATATATATATTGTTATTTCACCTCCCCAAGGCCCAGAAGGCCACTACAGATGAGGAGGCTACTTAATTGTGGTTATAACCCTCTCTCAACTCTATAACTCCGAAACACGAACCTTGACGAACAAGGCCGCTGCGCGGAGAAACAAGTTGAGCGCGGTACTACTAGGGACGTGGTGGGGATCGAACTCGGAACCTCTCGCTTATGAAGCGAGCACACTACCACTACACCACTACCGCATGTATATATATACAACCGCATATATATACAACCCTCGGAACTAGGAAAAATGAGGTCGGCAATAAAATCTAACTGTAAATATTCCTATCGACACTGAACTAGACATGAATGTACTTCCTGGTCCCAGTCAGGAATCTAGTTCCAGAAAAAGCAGCAGGCTCAAAGTTTGTAGAAAATATAGAGAGGAGTTAAAAAAAAAACATTTTGTAAAAGCAAAGAGGTGATAAATACATATGAACATTCTAAAGGTTTGCGTTCTGCAAAAGATAATACTTCTCGACAAGTGGTTAAAAGTACTAATACAGTCTTCTTCGTTTGAAATTTAATGCCAGCGCCAAAAAAAACGCTGGTAGGATGGTCATTTTTTAGTTAGCCTGCGCGATTTTAAAATTTGTTTGTTTTCTGCTATTTAAATTTAAACAAAAATAGAAAAAAGAATGCTTTGAATAGATGCTATATAAAATGATTTAAAAAAAAAACAAGTTAAAAAAAGGTATTTTTCATAAAAGTTGAACAAATGAACAAAAAAGCTTTTGTTGCAATTTAAAAAAAAACGCTTTTATTTTTTTGCGCTTGCTAAAGTTTTTGCAGGCGTGTGAGTAAGCGTAAAAAGACTTTAGCCTGAAAGTTCTGGCTAAATGGAGAAGGTTGCTAATAATACTTAAGATTTTGTAAAACTCATACCATGTACTATTTTATGTCAACTATTAAAAACTAATGATTACAGATGATTATTATTTTTGTAAAAAACACTGACAGACACTTATAGCTGTTACACCATAAAGTGTACTAATAAATACTAATTCTTAACGTCAGGTCTGTGGTAAATTTTTCACATATGTAGATAACGCTAAAAGTTTTAATTTTTTTTTGTAAACTGACATTTAATAAGTTTTGTGGATACTTACAAATGATTAAATATACTCTAAGCTATAACAACATAGCTAAGAGTATATTTAATCTATTAATAATATTAAATTTATTTTAACTTTTATAAAATTAATAATTATTGAAAAGTTATTTTTCAGGATAATCATATATATATATATATATATATATATATATATATATATATATATATATATATATATATATATATATATATATACATAACTCCTAACTGGTTGTCAGAAAGTTTTTCCGTATTTTGTTGACACAAAAAAAAAATTAAAATGCAATAACGGAATTTTTTTTTTTTTAATTGGGAGTGATTGTCGTAGCAGCAAGGAAGTGCTGTTACAACAAACCCTCAGTCGTAGCAGCACTACCTTGCGAGTCAGGCTATAAGATAGTAGCAACATTCCGCGCATGATTTACAGTAAAAAAAAATTAAAATAAAAACATTGTTTATAATATTAAAAACATTCAGAATATTTTAAAAACATTCAGAATGATTTTAAAAACATTCTGGTCAATTAAATTTGCATTTGTGCAGTTTTTTTAAAAAACAATTAATTTGTAGTAAAATTAATGGTTTTAACTTTCTAACAACACAGAAATTTTGGACAAAAGTCAAAAGTAATTAAAAGTGATGTATTTGTTGGCAAAAGAATCATTTTTTACCTTAACGTACTCCCAAATGCAATAATTTATATATATATATATATATATATATATATATTATATATATATATATATATATATATATTTGTGTGTGTATATATGTTTATACAAATATATATATATACTTAAAAATGAAAGGTAAAATAAACAAAACAATAAACTTGAAAAACAAATTTTTTCAAGAAAAATATATAAATATATAAAATTTTACTTATGCTTGGCTCTTGCAACTTTCAAAAATCGTGTGCTTCCTAGACTAAAAAAAAAATTAAAAATTCATAATTCTAAATTCAAATGTAAAAGTATTGCAGTTGATATATATTATATATCAGATATACTAACTGTATGATAAGAACAAATTCATCTTCTACTTAAATAACTGTTAATTGAATGATTTCTTTTACCTGCTTTCAAACTGAAAGTCTGGCAATTCTACAAAGTAATTATCTGCACTCAAAATTTGTGCAGGTGCAATGCCAGATAAATGACTCCCCATTATTCATTATTTATTTCTAAAAAGAAAAGAAAAGCACATACAACTATGTGTTTTAAACACAAAACATAATAATGATTTGATGACATATCAATGACAGACTATAACATAAACGTCACATGAAAATTAATCTGACAAAAATATTGTAAAAAAAACATACACACATATATATATATATATATATATATATATATATATATATATATATATATATATATATATATATATATATATATATATATATATATATATATATATATATATATATATATGTATATAATTATATAAAAAAAGCATACACCATATTACAGAAAAAATATATTAAAAATAAAAACCAAAATAAAAAATTATTGCAGTAAAGAAAAATATTTCAAAAACATGTTAATATGTTTACGATATACAAATTTTAATGCGAAACTTATTAGTTTATAAACTTATTATATTTCAAATAAATCTAGGTTAAAAAATAATTTAATTCAATATGTGAAAAAACTTACCCTTACTCAGATAAATAAAGATCATTTTTAGTTTCAGAAATTACAAATAGTGGATCTAGTAATTCCAATAGCAAAAATAATAGCAAATTCAACAATTGTTTACTATTTGCTGAAATATTGGAATTGCTAAAATGAGTGTTGGAATTGCTAAAGTGTTTTAACAAAATATTTATTTATTGACATTAATTTTTTGTTACATATAACTAATATGTAGCTAAAATTATTGTGAAATAAACTATCTTTCTAATTCAGAATTTTAATATACTTATATTCATCTAGAATATTTGTTTTGCATTTTGTTTATCATTTAAGTAAAATACAATTATTACGAGTTTATTCGTTACACTTAAATAAAGGGTTAAAAAACTATAGATTGTAAGACTTATTTAAATTTGGAGCTCGATGGAAAAGCAGAACAAGGAAATTAAAAACTGTTTTTTTTTAAACACGCAAATTTAATTTCTTTGACATCGCTATTATTAAGCAGTACCGGTATTTTTAAATTAAAAACAAACTTTTGCGTATTGGCGAGAATTGTGGTTGGATTTTCGGTTCTCAAAAATTTTATCACCAGACCAAAACTTTCATTAAAATTTATGGTCCCACCGAATTAGTTTTTGTGATTATTTTAATCTGCTTTAACGTTTAAAAGGCGTTGATGTATTCTATTACCACATACGAATTTACTTTTAACAGCCACATCCAAAAACTTTATCTATTTGAGAATATTTTTTATCAGCTTCAGAACATTTTAAGCATTACGTAAGGAAGTTCCCATTTGTTTGAAAATTTAATTTACAATAATATTATTAGTTAAAAATTTTATTACATTTAAGTCGAAAATTTGTTTTAATTATAATAATATCCTTGTGTTTTCATATCTAAAACAGATTTTAATTTACACATTTAAAAATACCCGTGCGTTTTTATACACTGACAATTTTATATAATTTTTAAGGTAATCTAGCAATAAATAAATAAACAAAAATGATAACAATAATGATATAAATGGTATTTAATTAAATATAAACATCATTTTTGTAGTTTATAAAATGCAGATAATATGATCGGTATGCATAGAAACCAGTTCTAAGCGCAATGTGGTTCGTGTTAAAAAGATCGAGTCATTGCTAAGCTACTTCTATTACAACTCTCCACTTCAAGTTTCCTTAATACCGGATTAGTCAAAGAGCAGTCAGCTGTTTTAAAAATAACATTGAGTTTTGTGTTGTCTATTTGGTTTCGCCCATTTCACCATAACCTATATTTTATTATTTTTCATTTGCTTGCAATAAACACAATAATAAGTATAGGTATTTTTATCTTCGCTAAATCAAATTTCGAAATATTTTTACGTAATTTTGTATTAAATAACAATCAACAAGTATCAAAATTGTCATTAAAAATCACTTTACATATCTACAACTATTAATTAAAATTAGAAACCGTTATTGTCATCAAATGTTCTAGATTATAAAGAAATGATAAGTTCCAAGAAAACGACGGGAACCGACTGCCTGTAAAATGTTTCACTTTTACAAAGAATAGAATAGCCACGAAAATCTGAAACTTTATTGCTTGAAACTTTATTGCTTCCATAAGTATAGCATGGGTAACCCTAATTTTAAAGCTTTACTAGACAGAAGTTAAACATGAAGCAAAAAAACAATAGCTTAGACCTCTGCAATCTTAAGTAGAGGCAAAGTAAATAATGATAAAACTAATTTCGGTAATTTTACTTTTTCTTATTCGAAAGTTCAAAAGTATCGAAAGTAGCAGAAAAGAGACTAAGACTATTTAAAGAGACTTTAAATGGTCTTAAAGCTCTGCAGATTTCTCTTATTGCTTATACTCCTCACTTTCTCTGCCTCTATTGGTTGAGATGCAGCTGCTAATTATTTGAGCTTGTATAAGAAATTGTAAAGGTCGTAAATAATCAATTGCTCTGTTTGTTATATAAACATTTTTTAGAAGCTTAAGGACTGTAGATCTTTTATTTTCTGATGCTACATTGATTGTATTAAGAAGGTGCAGTTGTTATTTAACACAAGAGACAATACTATTTTGTCTGTTTTTTTCAAAACTTAGAAATGATGAAAAATCTAGAATGGCTAGCCTTGTTTTTTCTTACAAGCCAAATATACATGAACTTTACAAACCTATGTATCTCATATTACCGGTTGTTTCAAAAAGAAACCTGAGTTGTTCCCCGGACGATCTCTAGTTTTTAGGTTGAATTACTTTATATTCTATTTTTACTATTTTATTTTGATTATCGATTAGTAACTAATATTAACATACTTGTTAATGTATAATAGTGTATAGTTTTTAAATGGTAACAATTAACTGAATTTTTACTTTTTAATAGGTGTACGCGCTTGCTAATGAATGCACGCCAGTGCGTAGTGATAAGGCAAATATCGTCTTGTTTAAGCCCCAGTCATATAGATTTTATTTATAAAATACGGTATTGCATTTTTTTTACTGAGGAAATAAATAAATACAACTCATGCTGGTAAGTTTTGCGCTGGAATCGAAACTTTTTTTTGCAATATCCAAACCCTCTACCTCTTTAGTTTCAGCAAGATTAAAATTTTTTCAAGAAGAAACTGCTTTGTTACTTTACAAGTTTAATATGTATTTTACTAAAACACTTACAGATTTCATTTATTTTCCTTATTTTACTTTTATTTTTCATTTATTTGTTTATAACTTATTTTTTGGATTCATTTGTTTGTTTTCCAAATTCAATACATTTTTTATTTTGTTTTTATATTCTCAATAAATTTATTAACGAAAAATTTAATAATATAAATAAAAACAAATACTATTTTGGATCTTATAATAAGTTTATTAATATTATTATACTACTGTTATTATTATTATTTTTTTCGGACTACAATATTTTTGTCGGACACCAATATTTACGATTGAACAAGGTAAACTAACTGCACTGAACCATCCGACATTATACGGGAGCAAAATGAAACTATTCAAAATATTCTAGAAAGAATTGAATTATTAGAATCAAAAATAGAAACAGAAATTAATTCAGCTACGTTTTGGTTAAACCTTTCTATAAAAAATAAATCCGCAGAAAAAGCTATTGTCGTAAATTCAATTACAAAAAAACATTAACCGAACAGAAAGATAAATATACGTTAACTGAACAAAAAGATTAAAAAAAAAATGTGAAAAGATTATTTTCATTTTTGGAATACCAAAATCTAATAATCCACATGAACGTGAAAAAAACAATGACGATAAAAAAATAATTGATGAAATATTTAAGACTTTTGGTAAAAGCGATAAAAAAACCAATTAAAAACTTCGATTAAAAAACTCCGCCCAAAAAAAAGTCGGGACTCGTAGAAGCCGTTAGATCTTGTCGTCGAGAATAGGGTTAGGACTATTGTAATTGTAATGAAAACAATAACAGTAACAATAATTATTGTTATTGTATTAACTTAATTTAGAAACAATAACAATACTTGTGATTTACAACTATTGTAATTCTGTAATACAATAACAATAAATATTGTATTGCAATTCATCTTTATAAAACAATAACAATATGTGAAAAAAAAATGTATTGTAATGACCCACTACAATAACAATAAACATTGTATTGTAATATGTATACAATATATAACAACATTTTATTACATTAACAATATATTGTTATTGTAATAAAAGACATTCCCATTTTTATTTAAGAAGAATTATTATGTTTAACTGTTTGTGTTACTAAAGTTAATTTTCATATATATTTTAAGTTGCTTTGCAGCATTAAAATCAAGAGGAAAAAATAAAAGGGCTGAATAAAATAATTTATGAATGTTATTTTTCGGAATAGTAAGGCTATCATCAGACAGGCAATATTTTGCGGCCATTTAGAGCTAAGAAATACATAACAAGATAGGTCAGTAAAAATCTGTAAATATGTAAAAAATAAAATTTGCAATATATTGCAAATCCGTAAATAGAAAATAGCAAAAATAATAGTAAGTTCGTCAGAGATGAATATAAATACGTTAAAATACGTTAGCTTTTCTACTTTAATGTAATGTAATACACTGCAATAGTTATTGTAATTGTTTTAATCAAAACAATACAATAGTTATTGTAATTTTTTTTTATTAAAACAATACAATACAATAGTTCTCGAATTTTATTGTATTGTTAGAAAAAAAACGATACGATACTTATTGTAATTGTTTTTCATCACAGCAATACAATACCAAAATAAAAATTTTTATTGTTTCTGTAATATTACAATACAATATTATTGTATTGTAATGTGTAATTGTATTTAATTTTTACAATTACAATTACAATAGTCCTAACCCTAGTCGAGAACCGCTAACATAAACGTAATAACTTCTCGTAATATTGGTGAAAAATAAACAAGATAATTACAAACTTTTACTTTACAGAAAAATTCGTTGAAAGTATTTTTGTTATATATGCTATATATGCTATATGAATCATTTTCTCATTCCGTCAACTCCGTTACTGAAATTTTGTCTTACAGCTATAAAAACTAACCATGAGCGAGATCTCGTCTCGTTCTCGTTTCTCGTGAGAAATGGGACTTCTCGTGAGAAACGAGAAATAGAAAGTTCTCGCGAGAAGTAGAACGAGACTTAAATACTATATTATTTTCCAAATTAAAAATTATTATAATTTACAAAATGCTTAATAATTTGTTTTTTTAACTAATTTATATTTTGACTCCGTGATTTTAATAAATCTCATTAAAAATTTAATTTGTTTTTGACAAAAACAAATTAAATTTTTAATTAGATTTTATAATTAGATTTTTAAAAAAAATCTAATTAAAAATTTTAAATTAGATTTTAAATATTTTTAATTAGATTTTAAATACAAAAACTTTTTGTATAAAATGGTGCACTTTCGACTTAATTTCATTAGTTTACCAGTGGAATTCCACTTGACACATATTGTTCATATTGAAAAGAAATATTCTTGTCTCATTTCAACGATCAAAAACGTCACCAAAAAAAAACAAAATCTGGAGATATTTTCAAAAAACAAGTGACGGTGTCTTGAAAATAAAAGATGGAAACACAAGCAGACTTCATCGTCACCTCGAAAAAAAACACAGCCAAGATTACGTTGAGTATTCTGAAAAAACTGACGACTCTCTTTTTCCTACACCTAAGAAGAAACAACGAACCATGGTCGAAATGCTTGAAACAAAGTCCAAATATGACAAAGACAATTCAATTCAAAAAAAGTTTGACTCTGCAATGCTGGAATACTTTTGCACTGATCTGGCATCCTTTTCAGCAGTCGAAGGAAGAGGTTTCAAGAAATTGTTTGACATTGCAAACCCTAAACTGAGCCTTCATCACAGAACGACATATTCAAGAAAGCTTTCAATTCGGTCAAGAGAAGTTCAAGGTGGAATGAAGAGCATAATAACGGAGATTACGCCAAATCTAAAAAGTGCTGCATTTACTTCTGACCTTTGGACTTCTAGAGCTCAGGACAGCTACATCTCTTGGACTTTTCATGCTATTGACGAAAATTGGAGACTACATCACTGGACACCCCATGTCCAACAGTTCCCAGGCAGACACACATGTATCTTAATTGAAGGAAAGCTGGATTCTTTCTTAGAAGAACTAAATTTGCCTGCTGATTTGCTAATGTACAGCGTGAAAGACCAGGCAAGAAACATGAAACTTGCAGTTAAATTGTCAAAGCGCCTTGACCAATACTTGTGCAACAATCATATTTTGCAATGGCAGTTCGATACACATTTGGAATGACTGCTGGAATGGATGATGCTATGCAAACATGCAAAGATTTGGCTTCTTTAACTCACCAGTCAACAGTTGCAGCTGAGTTGCTTGAATCAGAATCAGACGCTCAAGGAATCAATTTTAGACAGCTACGCTAATCTGTTGACACAAGATGGAATAGTGAACTGGGTTGCATGGCTTCTGTCCTACATCTAAAGAGTGCAATTATCAGCGTATGTGCATATGAAGATATTTTTTCTTCAAAGACTATCAGTGCATCACAGTGGAAATCAATCGAGGGAGCAGTATAATTTTTAGCACCACTTAAAGAAGCTACAGAAACGTGGTCGGCTGAGTCTATTCCAACAATTAACACTGTCGCCAATTCTCTTTATTTAATCCATGACAAAATTGATCAATTTATTGAGACGGATGGAAAAAATGGCTACGGTGTCTTGTATGCAAAAAACTTGAAAAGCTGCATTGAGAAAAGATTTCCTCTTTGTCACACTGGAAACTTATTGAGTGCTGCAGCAAACTACTTAAATTCTGCTTTAAAGGGACTTCACTTGAAGCTCTTTAAAAAATTTCAAACAACAAAATAATGGTTAGCCTCACAGGTTAAGGATAATGTTGAGTGCCAACCTGTTGCCAGAGCCCTTTCAGCAGATTTGTCCCCTAATTCAAAACTGAAGCGCAAGTTAAACGTCAGACTTGAAACACAAGAGCCAACATCTGAACTGAATCCTATTTTGAGCGAAATGTGCCAGTATAAATATCTCCCTGATGCCAAAAAAGACTTTCCGATTCTTGATTGCTGGAAATTGCATTCATATACATTTCCAGAACTCTCTTCATTAGCTAGACAAATTTTAGCTATTCCAGCAAGTTCAACTAAATCAGAGAGAGTTTTTAGCTCAGGTGGAAATGTCGTCCGATCATCCAGACACAACTTACACCCAGAAAAAGGAAAACAAATTATCTTAATCAGAGAAAACATTGTCTGTGAAAACCATGTTTACGTTTTTTTTTTTTACTTGGATTTTAATAAATTTGTTTTCAAAAGTTGTTAAATCTCTCGTCTCGTTCTCGGTCTCACGAGAAGTACTAACTTCTCGTCTCGGTCTCGTCTCGGTTTGAAAAAACCTAGTCTCGCTCATGGTTAATAAAAACGCAATTCTTGTACATAAAAAACAGCACCGTGGGTAGTAATATGTATCGTTAATATAAACTAGTATTTTATCGAATATTTCCAACTAAAATTTAAAATTTTGTGTGCACAATTGTTAATCAAAAATGTCCACTCCGTAGATATCCTGCATCTTGGACTATACTGTTATACTCAATAACTTTTTTTTCTTTTGTATTAAGGCTAATCGGGGACATAATTTGGTGCTTTAGAAATGCTAATATATGATATTTTAATGCATGTATTAATTTGCACCTTATCCTGTTGTAGCTCTTGTCAAAAACTTGCTGTCCCCACATTTTTTGTCCACTCCGTTATTACATTCTAAAATAGTCACAGGTTTGTAGTTTTTACTTATTTACTAATTAAAATAATGAAAAAAAGTCCAGTTCTATGGACTTTATTGATATTTAAAGTTATATCGTGCTGCAAGCATTATTTATATAAAAATGAGAGCCTAATTACCTTCTTTTTAAAATAATATTCTTATTCGAAGTCTACTCCGTTACGCTTTTTTATTCCTTAAAATTACAAATTTTTATATGGCGTGTTTTAGTACTCTTTTAATCTTTTGGGCAATATAACAATAAAAGATTTTAAAGATGTTTTCCAATGAGTAATAATGAGATATTATTGATTATGTATAATTATGTCTACTCCGTTACTGTCAATTCCGGAATTTCCTCTTAATAACGGAGTTGACAACAACATAACGGAGCTGACATTACGAAGATAAAAAAAATCAAAAGCTTTAAACTAAGCTACTTTCTGCATTAAATAAACACGTCAACCATTAGGGACTTACTGCAGCGATAAAATATGATTACCCTGCTGCGTTAAATATGATTACCATATGTACGCTGCGTTCTTTTACTTTCAAGTTATTGTAAGAGTAATTTGTAAGTATTTTAGTATTAGGATTTTATTTATTGTTTGGTTTTTATTTACATTTGACTCTAATACGTTTGGCTTATAAAATAAATGTAAATCTTGAAATATATTTTAATAATAATAAATAAATAATAAATAAACTTTTGGTGTATTAACAACTATAGTTATTAAACTATTTTTCCAAAAGAAATACAACCAGGCATACAACATAAAAACTTCATAGAAATCTGGTGCTGAAATTCAAAAAGCGTTTCGGGACAGACAATTAAAAAAAAATGCAGATATATTTCGTGAAAAAGAACCCAAACGTTGGCATACGCGGCGTGAGCAGAAGAAGGTTAAAGTGATAACAGAATTATCAGAAAGAAAAAAACGAATTGTTCGTCGTTGTTGGCGCGTCCAGAAAGCAAAATTTAGAGCTGCAAAAAGAAAGATTGAAACATCATTATCAGAGTCACCGGAACGCGAGTTGAGTAGGAATAACGAACGCAAACAAAGAGGTAGAGTAAAGGTTGCTTACCGAAAAACAAAGGCTTATAGAATAATAAAAACATTAACGGACGAGTTGGAAACGGCTAATTGTTCAGCCCAAAAATACAAAAAACGTTGGTTAAGTCTTGAAAGTTTTCTGCCTGGTTTACAAGCAAACTCACCTACAACCACTGATAGATCATCTACTTCTTCTGTAGGAAACGGTTTTCTTACAAATGAAACAAACAGGATGTCAAATTTATTAGCAGGTAATAAAACCCCAAATTCTTCTTTTTCATCAAAAAGTACAATTCCAAACAGCGAATGCAATCGTGGTAATGCATCGCTTGATGCTGAAACACAGGATTTGATCAGAGAGTTTCTTACACGTGATGACAATTCTAGAATAACAACTGGAAAGAAACAGACTGTAACAAAAAATAAAGATAAAAAACAAAAGCGACTACTACTCGATTCATTAATAAACCTTTATGAAAAATTTAGCGCGGAATATACGAGAAACAACATTTCATATGCAACGTTCATTCGTTATCGCCCATATTTTGTCCGCAAACCGTCGGCTAAAGATAGAGATACATGTCTGTGCAAAAAACACGAGAACATACAATTACTTTGTGATAAACTTATTACCTGCGTATTTTGAAAGAAAAAAATATTGAAGAAGTAGTGAAACAAGTTTGTTGTAATACTGAGAGAAGAGAATGCATGTTCAGAAAATGTAACATTTGTTTTAAGTCTCGTGTTCGACTTCAAGCAAAAGAATTGCTAAAAGATGAAAGTATTATAGTTTGGTTTTAATGGTAAGAAGAAAAACAGGAATACGAAAAGATGGGAGAAAAGAAAACAACAAATGTTATCAGGAAAAGTGTGAAGCGTGGAACACTTAAAGATCTTAAATTAAAATTCTGTGAATCAATTCAAAACGAGCTATGCAAGCATGTTTATATAATAAGACACCAGTTCAGAATGTACAAACAAATAAAAGAAACAGTAAATGTGAACGAAGCTGTTATACATATAGATTTTTCTAAGAACTATGTGTGCAAGAATTTTGCTGCAATTCAATCTTCACATTTTGGAACAAGTAACAAACAAGCTACATTGCATACAGGAGTAATTTATAAAATGGATGGACATCAGTCATTTACAACTATATCCGACTCTTTGAGGCACGATTCTCCTTCTATATGGGCACATCTGAAACCCGTGCTAATTGAACTCAAGATAGATAACCCATAAATTACAGATCTTCATTTTTTTGATGGACCAACCACACAATATAGGAATAAGCAAAACTTCTTCTTATTCTCTACATTGATATACGAATTAAAATTTAATTTAGCCAATTGGAATTTTTTTGAAAGTGGGCCGATCAATTGCTTAATATGGGTTGTGACCTTCCAGATGCAGAAAGTTGATATAATTTTCTTAACAATGGACATTCATTAATAAAGTTTTACTATATTGAGGGATCCAAAATTACTTCTTTTGACTCAAAATGTTCCAAAACATTAAAGGCTATTACAGGTACTATGAAATTGCATCAGCTGCACAAAGACAGAAAATTTAATGTTTTGTATCGAGATTTAAGTTGCTTCTGTAAGAGGGCTACAGTTTGCACACGCTACAATTTAAAGCGATATATGTTTTCCAAAAACACTAGCACGGTAAAAAAATATTTGTGTATTTTATTATTTTGCTAATTTATTTGTTCCTATAATAATTAAATTTATTTTAAGTACTTCCGTGAATTTCTTTTTAATATTGCAGAATTTTAACAGTGATGAAAGTATTACTTCGGCCAATGCAATGGATGTCAATGATTACCAATTTCAACATTTAAGCAACAATATCATTGATCTGGTTATTTTCGAAGAAAATTTGAATATCTTGTTGATTGAGGCAAATAATGTTGTGAGCGACCACGACTTTCTTCACATTAATGATGTATGGTAATGATCCAGTAACGGAGCGGACAGTATTTGTACAATTTAAATCCGAAAAAGATTTTTGTCTAGTTAGTTTCTTTTTTTAAAGACGTTTTACCTTTTTTAAAAAGATAATGTACTGAATTTATTTGTATACTTAGATTTTCCCTTTAATTTAAAAAGTAACTTACACTGTTTTGCTTTTAAATAATGAGCAAATGTCAGTAACGAAGCAGACATTGTCACATAAATTAAATTTTTTATGTCATTAAATTTTGCTAATATACTTAACATGTAGGCTGTAGTTATAGTATCCAGTATATTTCATTACAAAAATAGAATTTGTAACAAAAATAATAATTATTCACAGATGTAGTTACATTTATGTTATGGTAACGGAGTGGAAAAAATTATTGGGCCTCATTACTTGATGATATCCAAAAACATTTAAAAAACAAATTCGTGCAAAACCAAATCTATTTTGTACATCTCTAATGATGAAATTTAACATACTTGTTAAAATTTTATAAATAGTTCAAACTTTATTTTCATGCAACATTAGTTGCGACAAAACCGTCTCATGAGAAATTGCCATATATATCCAAAAAAATCGCATAAAAGTCTTGGTGATTTTTTAAAGTTTTTTGATTAATAGAAAGTAAAAAGGGGATATACAAAAAATATATATGTGTTTACATATATATATATATATATATATATATATATATATATATATATATATATATATATATATATATATATATATATATATTAGGGTGGGTCAAAACCATACTTTTTTTAAATTTTGACAGGCAGCACTATGTGGAGTTTTTTAATTGGTATAAAAAACTATTTAGACTAATTTTATTTTATTTTACACACCCCCTAGGGGTTGCACCACACACCCTAATTTTTGCCCCAAAATTTTTTTTTCATTTTTATTTTTTGGGTATGCATTCTATTTACATAAAAACTTTAAGCAAAAAAAAATTTTAATTTCAAAATTTTCAACTTCATCACCTTTCAAAATCTGATATCATGTCAGCAAAATCTGATATCATGTCAGCAAAATCTGATATCATGTCAGCAATATCTGATATGATGTCAGTATAAGAACTTTTGCTATGCTACTTTGTAATTTTTTGGTTTATTCTATTTGTTGCATTTTAGTCTCTATACATAGTATATTTATTGTTTGTATATATATTTGCCTACTTTTTATTTTTAGTAATTGAAAATAAAATCTAACTAATAATAAGCAACACATTGTATCATAGCAACATTTCATACTCGCAGTAAAATTGACAACTTAACATTTGGACAAGGTTCTAAATTTCCGACTGCAATGATTCCTACAAAAAGAGATGTTGTGAAATATTGCTATTATGTTCGTAGAAATGAAGATGCTAAAGGCAAAGGATCAAGTTCGGTTTATGAATGTTACAGTTTAGTTACCACTGAAATTGAAAATATTTGGCATAAATTCAGTTTTCCAACTATCGAAACAGGGAGTATTCTCAAAAGTATGTAGATTAATGGAAAAAGCATCCAATTTAAATAAAACTTCAAGACTTAAAAGAAGCGCTAATTTTTATGACAAATTGAAAGCTTTTGACAACATGTTTGACATATGTTCATGCAGCTGTTATGATTTAGGAGTAGAAAGAGAGAAATGCAGATGTACTTTTAAAGTCCCAATAAAAGAATGGGATGCGTTTGTTGGGCAAAAGAAACGCACAAATCAACTTGGACTACTTGATCGTGTCTACACATCTACTTTAAAGAAAACTGAAAAAGAAAAAAAAACAGTTAAACACACATACAAATGTTGAGAAAGACACTGATAGACAAATTACCGATGACAATTTTTATGAATCTGAAGAGAATATCATATTAGATGAAATTAATAATGAATATGACAAGCTATACGAATCTAGTGGCTTAAAAAAATGTAATCAAAATAGGTTTCATTACAATGAACTAGCAATCATAGCAGATCGTTATCGTGTCAGTTGCAGAGCAACTGCTGCTATTGTCAATGCTGCTCTAAAAGACATGGGTATACTAAATGAATCAAATATGCTGATAGGAAAAAAGTAGAAAGAGAAAGACTTCGTGTTGGAAAAAAAAATTTAAATGAGAAAAAATGCTAAAATTTGAAATTACAATGTATTGGTTTTGACGGAAGAAAAGACAATACAATAACAGCTGCAGGGATAATTAAAGAAGAACATATTATAATTGTTAGAGAACCAAGCAGCAGCTATATAGATCATCTAACACCTGATAACGGAACTTCTCGCTGCATTGCTAATGAAATTCTCCATTTAATATTTGAAACTGGCAGCAGCGGTTCTTTAAAGCTCTCTTATGTGATGCAACTGTAGTAAATACTGGAACATTTGGAGGAGTGATAAAATTGATTGAAACAGAACTCGATAGACCAATGCAGTGGCTCGTTTGTCAACTACATTTGAATGAACTTCCCTTTAAACATGTATTTGAGTTGATTGATGGAAAAACTTCTGGCCCTGGATCATTTAAAGGAGTATTTGGTAAAAAAATAACAGAAGACTTAACTAATTTAGAAGTAGTTCCTTTCAAAAAAATCAATGGTTCTTTTCATTTAATTCCAAATAATATCTTTTGTGAATTAAGTTCAGATCAAAAATATCTTTACAGTATCTGTTTATCTATTCATTCAGGAGATGTTTCAAATAAAATCTCTAAATATTCTCCCGGAAACCTTCATCATGCTCGGTGGCTCACAAGAGCAAATCGTATTCTACGCTTATACATTTCTACAGAAAAGCCAACAAAAGAACTTATTGACTTGGTTACAATTATTATGCAATGCTATGCACCAGGATGGTTCCAAATCAAATCAAATTATATGGCAATCAATGGTGCTCAAAATTTTTGGTATATTGCTCAACTAGTTAAAAATGCAATTATTGATGTAAAATATAAGGAGGTAATGGAGCAAGTTTTGAAGCAAAACTCATATTTCGCTAGAGAACATTTTATTGCCAGAGAACATTTTATTGCAAGAGAACCCATATTTCGCTAGAGAACATTTTATCGCCAGAGAACATTTTGATAAGTGATGAAAGAATACAAGTTAGAACTACAGCCATTAGCCATTATTAAGGATACTTAAATCCAGGTTTATTAGTGAATCCAATAGACATTTCAAACTTCCTACCACATTAAATCTTGGAGCCATAGATTACTGTGAATTAATAAATTGGGACATCGAGGAAGTTCATTCATCACCTTTACTGAATGACTATTCAAATGAAGATATTTTGAAAGTCAATGACACTCCATTAAGTATCCCAAAGTATCCTTGTCATAGTCAGAATATGGAAAGAATAGTTGGAGTAGTCACAAAAGCATCAGAAAATAGATATGGCTACGAAAAACGTCACAAATGTGTAATAAACCTGTTGGAGTCCAGGGGGAAAATGCCTAAATTTGATTGGAAAGCGCAATGGAAATAAGACATTTATAAAAATATACATCTTTTTGTAGCCTATAAAAGTTTTTCATTCTATTTTTTTTATATTTCTAGAGGTTTTGTTTTTTTGCTTAGAAAAGGTAATATATATGAACAGAAAGCATTTTAAAGCTTATATCCTTTTTAAACATCTTGAATCCCTTATTCTAATAAAATACCTAAACAGTATTTTAGTAGAACATTTTTGTAGTATATCTAAATCATTATAATTATAGAAAATAAAATAAAACAATTATAAAATAGTTATATATAAAAGTTTCTTATAACCCCTTTTTCTTTAAAAGGCTTAAAAATCAGATTTTGTGTGCGACCCCTACGGAGGCTAGCACAGTCCTAAAAATTGGTATACATCCTATACACATATATAGGAACCCCCCACAATATGCTGCTTCTTAAAAAAAATTTGCCCCTAATATATATATATAAAGTATATTACTAAATCATCAATTGTAAAAATTAATTCTTTAAGTTTTCATTTAAATGAGTTGTAGTTACATTCTTCGATAAAAACTCGAGAAAAATTTTTTAAAACTATTTTGTTTCATAAAAATGGTCCGTGAAAAGCAAAGCAAGACTTACTATGATTTGTTTGAAAATATGGCTGCTTAATAAAAATATCATTGCGTAAAATTTATCTTTTGACAAATACAAGTTATGAAAAGAAACCGGGGAAGAATTGATTTTACATAAAAGCATAAAACATTATAAACATTAATTTAATATATATTTAGTAATAGAGGTTTTGCATGGGTAAAAAGTTCACTAAAGTTTATCAAGCGTGCTATATGCTTCTGAAGTCGATGAAGAGGTTACAATGGGAATTATGATAAAATTAACAAAGACATCACAATCATTAAACTCTGTCCAACATCCAACTTTGAACAACTATGGAATTTATTTTACAATAAACTTAAAGCTAGTATAAACAGCAACATACCAAAATCTACTATCAAAAACATAAAACGCTAAATATTGATGTACTATCAAATACTAAATAAAATTAAAAAAAAAAAAAAAGGCAAAATATCGTTTATATATCAAGCATAAGTAAAATAACGAGTAACGCATATCACGAATCAAAACCCAAACGGCATGCAGAAAAGCAGTTATCGAATTAAAAAATTAAAAATTGAGACAGAGGCGGATGGTGATGGATTTACGTCGAGTAAGCAAATTGTGAATGTTTGTAAAATTATATGAATAACAAGTAAAATGAGGAATCACAATTAAATCACTTAATAATTGCAAACAGTTTTAAAAGTATTTGCTTGCATTTATTTACATTTCCCCCGCTATCGATATCTAACAGACTGAGTTATCAACTACTCAACAAATATTTTGTTTCTTCTTTTTCAAGCGAAAAAAGAAGAGAAATACCACCATTTGACCTAAGATATATAAATGAAAATCTATTTTCAAACAATATTGATTTAAGTCCAGAAAATATCGAAACATACATCCTTAATCTAAACAAATCTGAATCTTCAGGTTCTGACAAATTACATCCAATAGTATTTAAGGAAGCTGGCTTTCAAATTTTGAAACATCTATCTACTAATTTTAACAAAGTCCTTGAAAGCGGTTCAATACCACAAATATGGAAAGATGCAATAATTTAACTAACATTTAAAAAAGGAGACAGATGTAAAAGCTGTAAATAATAGACCTATCAGTCTAACTAGTATCTCAGTTAAAAATTTTGAAAGAATAATACAAAATCGTTTCATGGCACATCCATAACAACAACATCCACACCAATATGGAGTTCGCCCAGGTCACTCCTGTTTAACCAACCTACTAAATGTGGTTGATTATTGGAGACATAGACAATCTATTGTAAACTTTTTCTTGTGAATGGAAAAAAAATGTAGGTAGGCCTGCGCAACACAGCGAAATCTATAAAGGTGCCAAAAAAGTTTCTTTTCTGGGGGACGGAACTAAAATATAAGCTAAAGTTTTTTACACGGATTTTTTTAAAACATTTCTTTAAAATAAGTATGGGAAATATAATAACTTTTTTTTTATATACGAAAAAAATAAGGAGGACAGGTAGTATGTTCTTTTTATACGAAAAGATATATAAATAAAAATAAAAACTTTTTTTTTTTTAAATTAAAAAAATCTATTAGCATCTCTTTACTTTAAATTTTTTGTTTAGTAACTTAAAAAAAAAATGCTTTTTATGTATCTTTTAAATTTTTGTAGGTTTTACATAAGTTAACGTTTACAACTAAAATTTTTCTTTATTATTATAAACTTAATATATTAATTTAAATGTAAACTTATGTATTAATATATTAATTACTTATGTAAAATCTTCAATAATTTAAAGCAGTAGCGAATCTCTCATTAGGCTAAGTAGGCTGAAGCATAGGCCCTCATAAGAAATGGAAATCTCAATGAGAAAGAGTTACAGCACTGAACTACAAACTAATTTCCGCCTTTGCTACGATAAGAAATAAGACAATGAAAAATAATCCCAATTAATCACCACTGAAAATATTTTAGACAAAATGTACTTTATAACTAGCTACAAGCAGTGCAATTCGGGTGCAATCTCAGCAAAGACAGCGAGACAAAATTGAGACATAAAAATTAAAAAGACTATAAGAGTTTAATTTATTTTTGTATTATTATTCAGAAATATATATTATATAAATGCATACTACTTTTTAACGCTAAAATTTACTTTTAAGCAATCTAAGCACATCCATATTTTTTGTAAATTTTTTCTTGTATTACATTAAAATTTATTTTGAAGGTTTGGGGCTTATAAATATAATTAAAAATGTCCGAATAGAAATATTTAAGTGGAAGTCAAAACAAAAATAAAAGAACAAATGGGTAAAATATTATCAAAATTTTGAAAATTAACCAGCTTTTTCCGATCCGACGCTGTTGAAGTAGCTTAATCATTCAAAGAAATAACATGTTCGGAAGAGGTAAATGTAACTGATGATGTAGAACTAATTGAAGAACATATTGCTGAGGACAACGTATATACAGAACGTCAAGCCGAAAATCTTAGGTGCAAGGGTAGGGCCCTAAAAATTCAATCAGCCTAAAGCCCCAAAAAATACAATCCACCACTGCTTTAAAAGCTTTTAACTTAGTGGCGGATTGTGGCTTTTTGGGGCTCTAGGGTTCCTTAATTTTTCGTAAAAGAAAAATTAAAAACTTTTTAACTTTAAAGTTAATGAATAACGTGCAGCGGTAATATCGTGAAATATCGTGATAATTATCGTGTCGCGGTTATATTTGAACTTGAACTTTTGGTACTTTTATCAGAGCGCAAAAATATAAGCATTTGAGAAAAAGAAATGCTGTATAATTAAGGTTTTTTCTACGAACTATTTTGTGTACAAAAGAAGTTTATATAAAATCTTATTAGATTTATTGTTAGATAAGGTAAAGTTCAACCCTGAGATTAAGAAGTAACCATTTCAAAGCTGTAAAAAAAACTCACTTATCCTCAGTTATTTTACAGTAAGTCAATGCTAAGTCTTAGGCTACCCTCTATTATGATATGGTTTATGGCCTATGAATTCCCTAAAACAAGCGCTTTTTAAGTTGTTTTAATCCTGAGTATTTTATCTTTTTAAAAAAATTTTTTTTTTGATATATATAATTCTTTTAATACAAAGTAATTTTTGTAACTGGATTTCTTAAATCTCAATATTATATATGGCATCTTCACCATTTCAAAATTGTTTAAGAATTTTACTTGATCAATGAATCTACAATGTGTAGTACAAAGTAAAAATTTGTAGTACAAATTAAAATTAATTGATTGTAACTATGACTTCCATAGCAATTGTCACTGAAAATCCATATCATTTTATATGTATGCTATCTAGTATCTAGTTTTTTTGATAGCAGTTTTATTTTTTATAGCAGATTTTATTTTTTAAAGTAGTAGTTGAAAGTGTATTACATTTTTTTAGGTCGCATTATTTTAGGTGATTTGTGGTGTATGATTGTTTTAAAATAAATACGCTTTATTACGAACAGCGAAGATATATATAATACCTGTAAATAAAAATAAATAAACTTTTTATCTCTTATAAAAAACTTAAATTAGGTTTGATATTAAATATTTTAATTGATATTAAAATTGATTTTAAATAAATTTTAAAGTTTTTATATTTTATATTTTATAGCATGCTATAAATATAAACTTTTTAGTTTATACATACATATATTTATTTTCATAAGTACGAACAGGATAAACAGCATGAAATAACATAATTATGAGTATAACAAAATAGTTAAATACTTGTAATAAATGAAACAAACATTTTGAAATGATGGGATATAATGAAAAAAATCCATAAATAGAGAATGCCTTTTATTAGAATAGCTTCATCTCTGCTCAGTAAAAAAAGTAATGATAATATATAGAAACTGGCTTTTGGATTATGGAGTTAAATACATTTTTTTTTTCTATATTGATCTCTTTATGAAGGTGAATACACTAAAAATCAAACAAAAAGTTTTTTTTACATTAAAGTTTTTTTTACATTAAAATTTTTATATCAATTCATTTGCAATCATTGCAATAGTTATGTAAAATAAATATATTTTTCCATGTAGATACCATTACTTTAGAGAATAAAATAAAATAGAAAAGAGGGCCATATTGAATATAAACATTTAAAAATAATATAAATTTTTAATTTTTTAGAGATTATTATAACATTTTAAAATAAAGTTATGACTTTCACATCTACAACAGATACATCTATAGTATTTACATCTATGGCTGATATATCTACAGTTTTTACATCAACAAGAAACACATCTATGACTTTAACATCTTCAACTGATATATTGCGAACTGAAAATAAAGGTTTCTTTATTTATTTGTAATAATAAGTTGTTTTTTATATATAGATATATATATATACATATATATATATATATATATATATATATATATATATATATATATATATATATATATATATATATATATATATATATATATATATATATATATATATATATATATATATATATATATATATATATATATACACATATATATATATATATATATATATGTATATATATATATATATACATATATATATATATATATATATATATATATATATATATATATATATATATATATATATGTGTGTATAAGTCACTTTATTCTTTTACTGACAAATGTTGCTGATACTATGGCTCTTTTTCTTGTCATGTTAGTCATACCTCTCATCCATCTTATCATCATCTTCTCTTTTGGCAGATACTATACCATATAAATACTAAAGTTAATACAAAAATTTAAAAATATTGAATGTCAGCATCTAAATAACTAAGGAACTTACATGTTTATTTCCATTATTTATATATCCAAATTATAAATGCATAAATGCGCCTCTTGACTGATTTCCTGGTTCAATCATAAAAGCTTTTATTTTTTCTCGTTGGTTTTAAATCAATCCTCATTCTACTCCATGTTTTTTACCTACTTGTGCAGTTGGTAAATTAAACTTTAATCATTTTTTTTCATCTTTTTTACAAGAATCTTAAAAATAGATGTCTTTTTATTATTTCAAGAAATCACTTTAAAAAGGTCCTAACTGATGCTAAGCTCCATTAATCTCAATTTACTAAATCTTATCTCAGATTTTAGTATTTTATCTTATATGCTAGGTTCTGAGTCTTAGAAAATCTTTAACAGAGTCATAACTAAAGTAAGTTAAGTTTCCTCTAATTTGACTCTTGAATCTAATGACCATACTCTTCCAACCAGTTAAACAGGTCAACTTATTGTTAGATATCCAAATCATTCTGGCTTTGGATGCTAAAGGGTAATTCCATGTCAAATGACCCAGAACTTTTAAAAAATGTCACCCTTTGTCACAGATTTTACTAATTTTTACATGCTTGAGAGTACTTAGTAAAATTAGATTTCCTTGAAAATTTTGGCCTCTGCTCCAAGAAGATCCTAAAATATGAACATTTTACTTTTAATAGATGTTGGCCTGACCCCTCTTGCCCCTTCAGAATTGCAATGTTTATTTAGAGATTTCAAATTACATAACTTTAAAAATATTTAATCCTTTTACCTAAAAACTTGTACCTGGCTATTTTCAGGAGTGGCGAATTCCAATGAAATGATCAGAAAGGTAAAAAATTATTTTTAAGTACCTGTATCAATTTAAATAAATTTAGGCAGTTTTTAATATACCTGATTTTAATGCTCAAGAAACCCATGTGGCCTTGATGATATCAACAAAAAAAATTACACATTCTATATTCATTAATCTTTCGAAAAATACAAAGATTTTGATCTGCAAGTATATGGATTTCCTTATATGGATAATGGGCACAGGGTTCCACTTTTTTGTGGTGTATTGCAATTGATTTTTCACTACCTTTACTTCTAGATTTTTTAAAAACAATATTTTCAAAGTTATCTTTGCATTATTGAATTTTATTAAGAAAATAAGTGGGGCATGGCTCCAGTGCCCCGGGCCATGGAGCCTCTGGTCGTCTGCCCTGGAAACAATTTTAATTCCACATTCTTTGGTACTACAGAAGTGTCAAAAGTTTCAGAGCTCCAGCTAGTCTGGAAGGTATTGAAAAACCAATCGCAATATTCCGCTACAAAAAAATAGGGACCGTGTCCCATTATCCATACACAGAAATCCATATACTTGCAGATCAAAATCTTTATATTTCTTAAAAGATCAATGAATATAAAAGTATGTGTAATACTTTTTTTTTTGATATCATCAAGGCCACATAAGTTTCTTGAGCATTAAAAGCAGGTTTATAAAAGAAATTGCCTAAATTTATTTAAATTGATAATTACAGGTACTTAATAATAATTTTTTACACTTCTTATCATTTCATTGGATTCGTCACCCCTAAAAAGAGCCAGTTACAAGTTTTTAAGTAAAAAAATCAAATATTTTAAAATTATTGACTTAAAACCTCCTTTTTGATCACTTTACCATCGTAGTCTGACAAAAGTGTAATATTTTGTCAGGCTATGATGAAAAAAATATTTTGATTGGTTACAACAAGCAGCTATTCTTTAATCAGATCTGTAACAGCTTGGGGCAAGCAGTGATTTGTGGGTTTTTCTCCAATAAAACTTAGTTATTTACTGCTAACAACTATCAAAATATTATTGACACTCCTATATGGTGAATAACAACCCTCTCACTCTCAGGCAAGGTCCAAAAGCACATTGTATTTAAAGTTGCTTTATCTGCAAAGTTTGAGCTGCTCTACTGTCATTGTGAGGTTGCCTCTCTCTCTTTTTTCTACAAAAACTATCATGGTTGTGCTCAAAGAAGCTATTATCTCTAATTCGATCAAGCAAAACTCATTCTTGCTTGGTTTATCATTCAGCAAAGTCATATCCTTTTACTTTATCTGTCCCTTC